>NW_026652390.1:0-5114 GCF_009828535.3 Hylobates moloch | reverse complement strand
ATTAAAACAAGCTGGAAATATAGAGTAGGATGCATACAGCACAAGAATTTAAAGAAAAAATGTGAGACTTTTCTCACTGCATGTTAGGGATGAGTTAACTCTCCTCTGGACTCAGGGTTCTTCTGAAGGAACATTTTAGGAGCTCTTAAGTTCTGTCCCTTCCTTTAAAAACCTGCTGAGATCCCCTCCCCAGCCCTGGAGACTGCTCCAGCCTTAAGTACTTCTGGTGACCTGTGCATTGATGCAATGTAGGTTCATTCACCAAGCATTTATTAAACTCTTACTACCTGCCATGTTGAAATAGCCTTGACCCCAAAACTGGTCTTGAAGTGAAAAACCAAGGTCCACTGGACTTCACCTCTGGTGACAAAGAGATGGGTCCAGTTTGGCAGGAACTGCAAGTAGCCACACAAGGGGATAAAGATGTGTGTCCAGGGCCTTCCACCATGTCCATCTCCTCTCACTTCTACCACACTGGTTCAGGGCTCTGTGACCATTTTTTTAAAAACAGCTTTATTGAGATGTAATTCATATATGTCACCCACTAAAGTATACAGTTCAGTGC
This sequence comes from Hylobates moloch, assembly GCF_009828535.3. Classification (NCBI taxonomy): domain Eukaryota; kingdom Metazoa; phylum Chordata; class Mammalia; order Primates; family Hylobatidae; genus Hylobates; species Hylobates moloch. The sequence goes on along the minus strand of NW_026652390.1, from coordinate 4,549 downwards.
ATTTTATTGTATTCACAGAATCATGGAACAATTAGCATAACCTAAGTTAGAACATTTTTGCCACCTCCAAAAGAAACCCAGTCCCATTAGCAGACACTCTGAATTCCCAACCTCTTCCCAGCTCCAGCAACCACTAATCTACTTTCTGACTCTATAGACTTGTCTATCCTAAACATTTCCTATCAATGGAATTATAAAATATGTGGTCTTTGTAACTGGTTTCTTTCATTTAGTATGATGTTTTCAGGGTTCATCCATGTTGTAGCATGTATCAGTATCTCATTCCATTTTTATTGCCACGTTATATTCCATTGTGTAGGTAGAACACTTTTTTTTTTTTTTTGAGACAGGATCTCACTCTGTCGCCCAGCTGGAGTGCAGTGGTGCAACCATGGCTTACTACAGCCTCCACCTCCGGGGCTCAAGTGATCGTCCCCACCTCAGCTTCCTGAGTAGCTGGGACTACAGGTGCATGCCATCACACCAGGCTAATTTTTTAATTTTTTGTAGATATGGAGCCTCCCTATATTGCCCAGGCTGGTCTCGAGCTCCTGGCCTCAAGCAATCCTCCCACTTCAGCCTCTGAAACATTGGCATTAGAGGCATGAGCCATCGCACCTTGCCTAGAACATCTTTTATATTTATCCATTCATCAATTTATAAACATTTGGGTTATTTCCACTTTGGGCTATTTGAAAACTAAATATAGCTAATAATATCCCACTTGTGGGATATTATGAATAATGCTGCTATGAACATCTCTGTATAAGTTTTTGCGTGGACATATGTTTTCATTTCTCTTGGGTATATACGTAGGTATGGAATTGCTGGGTCATAACTATGTTTGACATTTTAAGGTGCCAGCACCAATTTATGTTCCTATCAGCACTGTATGAGGGTTCCAAGTTTTCCACATCCCAGACAACACTTCTTACTTTTTTTATTATACTTTAAGTTTTAGGGTACATGTGCACAACGTGCAGGTTAGTTACATATGTATACATGTGCCATGTTGTTGTGCTGCACCCAGTAACTCGTCATTTAACATTAGGTATATCTCCTAATGCTATCCCTCCCCCCTCCCCCCCCCCCCCCCCCCCCCCCCCCCGTGCGGTGTTCCCATTCCTGTGTCCATGTGTTCTCATGGTTCAATTCCCACCTATGAGTGAGAACATGCGGTGTTTGGTTTTTTATCCTTGCGATAGTTTGCTGAGAATGATGGTTTCCAGCTTCATCCATGTCCCTACAAAGGACATGAACTCATCATTTTTTATGGCTGCATAGTATTCCATGGTGTATATGTGCCACATTTTCTTAATCCAGTCTTATCATTGTTGGATATTTGGCTTGGTTCCGTCTTTGTTATTGTGAATAGTGCCACAATAAATACACGTGTGCATGTGTCTTTATAGCAGCATGATTTATAATCCTTTGGGTATATACCCAGTAATGGATTGCTGGGTCAAATGGTATTTCTAGTTCTAGATCCCTGAGGAATCACCACACTGACTTCCACAATGGTTGAACTAGTTTACAGTCCCACCAACAGTGTAAAAGTGTTCCTATTTCTCCACATCCTCTCCAGCACCTGTTGTTTCCTGACTTTTTAATGATCGCCATTCTAACTGGTGTGAGATGGTATCTCATTGTGGTTTTGATTTGCGTTTCTCTGATGGCCAGTGATGATGAACATTTTTTCATGTGTCTTTTGGCTGCATAAATGTCTTCTTTCGAGAAGTGTTTGTTCATATCCTTCACCCACTTTTTGATGGGGTTGTTTGTTTTTTCCTTGTAAATTTGTTTGAGTTCATTGTAGATTCTGGATATTAGCCCTTTGTCAGATGAGTAGATTGCAAAAATTTTCTCCCATTCTGTATGCAATCCACCCACCTTGGTCTCCGAAAGTTGCCTCTTCACTCTGATGGTAGTTTCTTTTGCTGTGCAGAAGCTGTTTAGTTTAATTAGATCCCATTTGTCAATTTTGGCTTTTGTTGCCATTGCTTTTGGTGTTTTAGACATGAAGTCCTTGCCCATGCCTATGTCCTGGATGGTATTGCCAAGGTTTTCTTATAGGGTTTTTATGGTTTTAGGTCTAACATTTAAGTCTTTAATCCATCTTGAATTAATTTTTGTATAAGGTGTAAGGAATGGATCCAGTTTCAGCTTTCTACATATGGCTAGCCAGTTTTCCCAGCACCATTTATTAAATAGGGAATCATTTCCCCATTTCTTGTTTTTGTCAGGTTTGTCAAAGATCAGATGGGTGTAGATATGTGGCATTATTTCTGAGGGCTGTGTTCTGTTCCATTGGTCTATATCTCTGTTTTGGTACCAGTACCATGCTGTTGTGGTTACTGTAGCCTTGTAGTATAGTTTGAAGTCAGGTAGCATGATGCCTCCAGCTTTGCTATCTATGACAAACCCACAGCCAATATCATACTGAATGGGCAAAAACTGGAAGCATTCCCTTTGAAAACTGGCACAAGACAGGGATGCCCTCTCTCACCACTCCTATTCAACATAGTGTTGGAAGTTCTGGCCAGGGCAATCAGGCAGGAGAAGGAAATAAAGGGTATTCAATTCAGAAAAGAGGAAGTCAAATTGTCCCTGTTTGCAGATGACATGATTGTATATCTAGAAAACCCCATCATCTCAACCCAAAATCTCCTTAAGCTGATAAGCAACTTCAGCAAAGTCTCAGGATACAAAATCAATGTGCAAAAATCACAAGCATTCTTATACACCAATAACAGACAGACAGAGAGCCAAATCATGAGTGAACTCCCATTCACAATTGCTTCAAAGAGAATAAAATACCTAGGAATCCAACTTACAAGGGACGTGAAGGGCCTCTTCAAGGAGAACTATAAACCACTGCTCAATGAAGTAAAAGAGGATACAAACAAATGGAAGAACATTCCATGCTCATGGGTAGGAAGAATCAATATCGTGAAAATGGCCATACTGCCCAAGGTAATTTATATATTCAGTGCCATCCCCAACAAGCTACCAATGACTTTCTTCACAGAATTGGAAAAAACTACTTTAAAGTTCATATGGAACCCAAAAAGAGCCCGCATTGCCAAGTCAATCCTAAGCCAAAAGGACAACACTTGTTATTATGTCTTTTTGTTTATAATAATCCTAGTGGAGGTGAAGTGGCATTTCATTGTAGTTTTGATTTGCATTTCCCTGATGTCTCATGATGTTGCATATCTTTTCATGTGCTTATGGGCCATTTGTATGTCTTCCATAGAGAAATATCTACTCAAATCCTTTGGTCATCTTAAAATATTTTGTCTTTTTATTATTAAGTTGTAAGAATTTTCATATATTCTGCATACCAGTTCCTTGTTGAACGTATAATTCGCAAATATTTTCTCCCATTCTAGGGTTAGATTTCATTTTGTGTGTGTGGTGTTTTTTTGTTGTTTTTGAGATGGAGTTTCACTCTTGTTGCCCAGGCTAGAGTGCAATGGCACAATCTCAGCTCACTGCAACCTCTGCCTCCCAGGTTCAAGTGATTCTCCTGCCTCAGCCTCCCAAGTAGCTGGGATTATTATAGGTGCTTACCCCCATGCCTGGCTAATTTTTGTATTTTTAGTAGAGACGGGGTTTCACCATGTTGGCCAGGCTGGTCCCAAACTCCTGACCTCAGTTGATCCAGCCTCTTCGGTCTCCCAGAGTGCTGGGATTACAGGCACGAGACACTATGCCTGGTCATATTTTCAGTTTTTAATGGTGTCCTTTGAAGCAAAAATGTTTTCAATTTTGATAATGTCTGATTTAGCTATTTCTTTTGTTGCCATATTTTTGGTGCTATATCCAAGAAACCATCACTAAACCTAAGGGCAGTAAGATTTACTCCTTTGTTTTCTTATGGGAGTTGTACAGTTTTAGCTCTCACATTCAAGTCTACAATCCACTTAGTTTATAAGACAGGATCTCACTCTGTCACCCAGGCTGAAGTGCAGTGGCATGATCATGGCTCACTGCAGCCATGGCCTCCTGAGCTCAAGTGATCCTCCAGCCTCAGCCTCCTGAGTAGCTAGGACTACAGCCATGTGCCATTACACCTGGCTAATTTTTAATTTTCTTCTGGAAATTAGGTTCCACTATGTGTCTACAATCCACTTTGAGTATGGCATAAGGAAGGGGTTCACATTCATTCGTTTGTATGTGGATATCCATTTGGTATATAACATTTGTTGAAAAGACTATTCTGTCCTCCATCCAATTGTCTTAGTTCCCTTGTAAAATATCAACTGACCACAGATATGAGGGTTTATTTCTGGACTCTCAATTCTATCTGTATGTCTAACCTCATGGTAATATCACACTGGTTTTATTTTTTATTATTTTTTTAATAGCACCTGCCTACTATTGACCATACTGTCTTGATTACTGTAGCTTTGTAGTAAGTTTTGAAATCAGGCAGAATGGGTCTTCCAACTTTGTTTTTTGTTTGTTTTTTGAGCCAAGGTCTCACTCTGTCACCCAGGCTGGAGTACAGTGGTGTGAACATGGCTCACTGCAGCCTTGACCTCCC
>NW_026652389.1:72903-85207 GCF_009828535.3 Hylobates moloch | reverse complement strand
TATCTTGGCTATCAAGGAGTTTAGAGACTCAACTTTCATCTGAAAGAGACACTTCGTGGAAGCCCACAGGACATGTCACCTTTTCTCATGGACTCACTTTGTGGGCCAGGCACAAGCTTCTGTTCATTCCACCTGTGGGTTTGAAGGTCAACTCTGCAGCACCTGTTTAATCTCTAGAAGAGATGCTGATAAAACTTGGAAATATTGTAGCTCAGGTATCTTCATTGTAATTGAAACCACCTTTGCAAAAAGTATGACAGTGAGAGAAACATGACATAGAAAAATTATGATAGGGAAAGAAATCTCACCTAACTGATTCCATCTTGCTTCTAACCTCCAAGCTGCCTTTGTTCATTCCTGGGCATAGGCCAACATAACCATGGGGAAATTTAATTTATAGTTTGACTTTGAATCAAGGATGATAAGAGTCTCTTTCTAAAACTGACCTCCTCCTTGTCCCAGTAATGACACCACCTTTGTAAGACGGTGAAAGGCCATGGAGATTGGGATTATAGGAGGGGTCTGAATTCTGCTAAGATGTAGGCATAGTTTAATAATAACCCACCATTGTTCCATAGCTTGCTTTCTTATAATCCCTAATCACTCGGGATTCTTGAAGCCAGAGGTCACAAGATTTATGACTTCTCCAATTGCTCATATAGATAACATCATTATTGTACAACCTAAGGGGGGCCTTTTGAGATGTTTTCCAGACTTTTGCATTCTTACAACTAACTCCATTTGGACCTATGACTCATGACTCAACCTGTCATGTGGTCCCCACCCAAAAGCTGACTTAGCTCATGAGGACTGTTTTCCACACCCCTACGATTTTATCTCCAACCAATAAGCAGCACCCACTGCTTAGCCCCTCCCGGCCAAATTATCCATGAAAACCCTAGCTTCCAAGCTTTCAGGGAGACTGCTCTGAGTAATAAACTCCTATCTCCTGCTAAACTAGCTGTGTTTATTAAACTCTCTGTTACAGTACTGCTATCTTGGTATATTGGCTGTATCTGTGCAGTAGGGGAGAAGAATCCATCAGGCAATCACATGATAACTCCTTAATATTTAATTAACAGCTATACTCATAAAGCACTATTTCTAAATATTTATTCAACACAGTCCCCAGAGGCCCAGTGGCATGAACCATGACACTCAAGTTCTTCAAACTGATACCTTAAACTTACTGGGCTTTATTCACTTCCCAGATATGATGGAAATAAGTTTCATTGCTTCCTTTTAGGAAGTTGAACTTATTTCTGATTCATGCCCTAACTGCATCCAGTTCTCTCTCCTGCAGTATTTTTTGCTTAAGTCAAATGGAGCTTGTTGCATTTTATCCTCATTCACACCATGTATTTCTGCACTGTCACCCCTTTGTCCAACCCATTCCTTTTGCTTGAAATGCCCTTCTCACCGATGGATCTCTGCCGTCCTGCAGTCCACTCATGCTTCAAAGTGCCTCTAAAAATAAAGATATCAAAAAGACACCTGCACGTGTATGTTTATCATAGCATTATTTGCAATAGCAAAGATGTGGAATCCACCTAAGTGCCCATCAAGGGAATATTGGATTTTAAAAATGTGTTATATAGACATCATGAAATACTACTCAGCCATTAAAAAGAATGAAATAAAATCATGCATTTTGTAGCAACACAAATGGAACTGGAGGCCATAATCCTAGGTGAAATAACCCAGGAACAGCAAGCCAAATACCACACAGTCTCATTTGTAAGTGGAGGCTAAACAATGGGTAGACATGGACATACAGAGGGAATAATAGACATTGGAGACTATGAAAGGTGGGAGGCTGGGAGGGGCTAAGGACTGAAAAAGTACCTATTGGGTACAATGTTCACTATTTGGGTGATGGGCACATGAAAAGCCCAGACTTCACCACTCCACAATATATTCTCTAAGAAACCTGCACTTGCACCCCCTAAATACATAGAACTACAAACAAAATTTTACCCAAAACAAACAGAAATGTACAAAATGCTTCCAAGTGCCAAATGTTTTATGCTGTGCTATGGATCTGTGTGGTGTGGTGAACACATTAAAAATTCAGAGTTTTCATGTCTCCCTCAGCAGGTACTTTCTGCTGGGCTCCCTCTTGTCTCTGACAACCCAGGATGCATGGAGAGTTCACACACACACACATGTATAAATACATATATACATATTTATTACTACATGTATATATATTTATAACTACACATATACATATATATGCATTTTTCACATCTGTCTATATATATCTGCTTATCTACCTATCCATCTCTGTATCCATCTATTTCTATTTATCTATCTATCCCTATCCATCTATCTATGCATCTGTTTCTCTCTCCATCTATACATATTTATCTATCATCTATATCCCCATCTATTGATCTGTATCTATCTATCCCTATCCATCTATCCATATATCTATCCATACATTTTTCTTTCTCTCTCCATCTATACATATCTCTATCTATCATCTATCTATCTATCATCTATGTATCCATCTATTCATCAGTATCTGTCTATGTATCTATCATCTTTCTATCTATTCTTATTCTTGTTTCTCTCTCCATCTATACATATTTATCAACCTATCTATCTATCATCTGTCTAGTCTGGCTATCTATTCTATCCATCTGTTTCTCTCTCTCCATCTAAACATACCTATCTATCTACCTATCTATCATCTGTATCTATCATCTACCTGTCTGTCTAGCTATCTCATTTATTCTTCACAGCATGGCTTTGTGTCTTTTATCTTTTATTGCTTCCAACAACACTCTGAGGTATAAATTAGTATCATCCTCATTTTCAGAAGCAGAAACTGAGATGCAGAGCAATGAAGCAACTTGTCCATTTTTTTCTTTGAGTTTATCCTATTGGAATTTTGGGACAGGATCTCTTATAAAGATATTCTCCAGAGCATCTAGCACCATGCTTGCTTATTAAACAAATGAACACACATGTTAAATAAGAGAATGTCTCAGGATGCTACTATCAGATTTTCTTCCAGGCCTATTGCCTTGTTTGGCTCATGCATGTAATGTCAGGGTTGGATATCTTGGCTGCTACGACATATTCCATTTGAGGAATAATTTGGGAGGGTGGCTGCAAGATAAATATATCAGTCTGGTCCCTGGTTAAAGCATGTTTCTAATTAAGCCATGATATAAAGTGCTCACAGCCAAATGCATTGTGACTCTGGTGATAACTCACCAAATGCTGTGTTGTCTTCATTATCTCATTCCCTGACACTTCCCTGATGAGCTTATAAATCCCTGTGGAATCATGGCCTCCATCTCTTTAATGAGGCCTTTAAAAACTGGGAGAAAAATATAACAGCAGATAAGATTGGCTCCACTGTAGACCTACTTCCTGAAGATTTCTCCTCCCCCTAGTGAAATAAACACCATTTGATAGACCCAGGAGTTTAATTCCATGTGAATTGGCCAGGGCATATAATTGAGTTAATTCTTCAAGCAGCAAAAGAATATTAAAAGTAGTTTCTGTCTTCCATGACCTAGTGGGTAACAGAAATAGAAATACTCCTTTGTTCGAGTAAAGAGAAGTGTAGAGGCCAGTGGCTCATGCCTGTAATCTCAGCACTTTGGGAGGCTGAGGAAGGTGGGTCAACTGAGGTGAGGTTCAAGACCAGCCTGGCCAACATGGTAAAACCCCTTCTCTACTAAAAATACAAAAATTAGCTGGGCATGGTGGCAGGTGCCTGTAATCCCAGCTACTCAGGAGGCTGAGGCAGGAGAATCACTTGAGAGCCTTGAGACCCTTTTACCAGCCAGTTACCAATAAAAGAGAGCCAAGTTTCCACAGGTGTCTTCCAAACAGATCCTCTTACCCTGTGCCTAATGTGTTCCTGTTCTGACGCCTCATGCTTGGCATCTTCTTCTGTTTATACTTCTCTTCATGTCCCTTAAACTTAAATTAACCTTTAGTGTTTCATAACCCTAACTTTACTGAAATGACTCTGCAAGAAATTGGGTAAGATTCACACTTGATCTCCTCCTCTTCCTCTCTCTCTTTTTCTTCCTTGTATGCAATCAGGGGATTTTACTATAATTAATCCTCTGGGAACAAATTCCTAACTCCAATCCACTGTATATGATAAACCTACCCAAGCTCCCCTCATGGAAGTGATCAGACAGTTGAATTTTGTGCTTCTGATGGTAAACAGTGCATAGTGTATTACTCTGTTTTCACAATGCTGATAAAGACACACCCGAGACTGGGTACTTTATAAAGAAAAAGAGGTTTATTGGAGTCACAGTTCCATGTGTCTGGGGAAGCCTTACAATCATGCTGGAAGGACAAAGGCATGTCTTACATGGTGGCAGACAACAGAATGAGAGCCAAACAAAAGGGGGAACCCCTTATAAAACCATAAGATCTCATGAGACTTATTCACTACCACAAGAACAGTATAGGGGAAACCACACCAAGATTCAATTATCTCCACCAGGCCCCTCCCACAACATGTGGGAATTACGGGAGCTACAATTCAAGATGAGATATAGGTGGGGACACAGCCAAACTATATCACATGGCCAACAAATGCTTGATATTATAATTATTCTTGTTTGAGTACAGGTATGATATGAGGCTGGAAACCAGATGAAAATCAAACATTTTAGAAATTCATCCCAAAAATCATTTAGTGGAAGGGAGGTGTAGTCATGACTCCAGAGGCACAGTCAGGCAAAAAGCCACATCCCAAGTATTAAAAGCCTACAAACATTGCAAGGTGTTGATTAGAGGTCAAAATAAAAAATCTGCAAACATATCAAGAACAACAGAAACCATAATATAGTTGTCCAAGCAAGGGCAGGTTCTGGAAGAAATAATCCTGAATGTGAACCACAGGTCAGGAACAAAGAAACCCAGGGAACGTGGTAGAAGCAGGAAAGTGGGAGTGATATGGAGATACCAACTAAAGACACCTGCTTTGGTCTGGACTGCTTTCAAGAAGCTCTCCATGTCAGTTCCTATTCCCTGATGTCCGAAAATAACATCTGGCATGCAACAGGTAGACAGGATTCATTAAAAGGGTACAAGTTGGAGCAGGCTTACTGGACATTTACTCAAAACAAAAGCTCATCTTGGAGGTTTCCAAGAGCCACTTTTTTTCTTTTCTTTTCTTTTCTTTCTTTCTTTCTTTTTTTTTTTTTGAGATGGAGTCTCACTCTATTACCCAGTCTGTAGTGCAATGGCATGATGTCAGCTTACTGCAACCTCCACCTCCCAGGTTCAACCAATTCTCCTGCCTCAGCCTCCCAAGTAGCTGGGATTACAGGCATGAGCCACCATAGTGTATTACTCTGTTTTCACACTGCTGATAAAGACACACCCGAGACTGGGTACTTTATAAAGAAAAAGAGGTTTATTGGAGTCACAGTTCCATGTGTCTGGGGAAGCCTTACAATCATGCTGGAAGGACAAAGGCATGTCTTACATGGTGGCAGACAACATAATTTTTGCATTTTTAGTAGAGATAAAGTTTCACTATGTTGGCCAGGCTGATCTTGAACTCTTGGCTTAAGGTGATCCACCTGCCTCAGCCTCGCAAAGTGCTGGGATTAGAGGCATGAGCCATGACGCCCAGCCAAAGAGGCCAAAAGTGTCTATGAAAGTATAGACACTTTGCTTATTGAAAAATGAAGTTCCTTCCACAAAATAGCCTTATCTTTTCACGTTAGAGTTCTGCAGGTATCATCACCTCACAACACATAAAATAACACCAACCATTGTCTAGTGATTGTGACAATGCCTGTTCCTGTCTCCTGGGACACATATGTGAGCACTTTAAGTTGAACTTTGCAAATGGCTCTTTCTGAGACTGAGCTTCACCAGAGCTGACCTTAGTTGGATCAAAGCAGAAAAAGCAATAGATCAGTTCACTGCAAGGCCAAGAGGAGAGGAGGCTTTTACTTCCCCATGTGGAGGTGAGTCAGAGGAACAAATTCTAGTCCCAGCTCTAACACTATCCAGCCAGGTCAGCATACGCAACTCACTTCAATTCTCCGAACTTCACTCAACCTCAAAGGGATGCTGTTGTAACTCAGACAACAGTGACATCAATGATCCTTCCCCTCAAACTCTAGATTTTAACATTGTTTTGCAATCTCATTCCCTTAATTGTGGATAGCCCATTGTCTCTCCCAAAGACTTGTGAAGATTGTGGGCGGGCTTCCATTTCCTTGCCACCTTTGGCTTAAAGCTTTGTCATTTACTCTTGTCATGATACATTATCACTACAAAATGATGTTGCTTCCCATTATCCAGACAAGGAAACCATCTCTTCCCCTTGACTTCCCTCACACCCACTAACACAAGACCTTTGTATTTGTAGCAGACTTCTGGATATTCAAATACAAACAATTAAAAATAGGATCTTTAGCTTCTTTCTTCTCAAAGTTCATTATTGAACATCCCCTAAGCCAGATCCTCTTTCTCTTCTCTATTCTCCTCTGAATTTGTATTCATTCTGTTGTAGAATAGCTTACTCGTTTCCTTTTAGCACCATCTCCTTCCAATCTCTACTTGCATTTTACACTGAGTGGCTCATTGTGGGGGTTCAGTCAGGCTAGTGGAAAAAGTTTTAGTTATAATAACCACAAACCTTCTTGGAAGGCCTGCGAGTTTGCATAACTTTGGTAACAGATCTGGCTGAAGGCAGCCAGACTCTCTTTGCAGGACCCAGAGAGGTTAGGGTGCAAATACAAAGGAATGTAGAGTACTTTATATGACTAACTTGTTTACTCATGTGGTCCTAAGACTAACTTTTGATTTACCGTGGGTGCTTAATTGCTTTTTACTCTGGAAGTCCACAATGTCAATTACCATCCAGTGGTGTTGACTCAAGCCTTTGTCAATTAAACTTCACTGAATAAATGCGAGTCTCACTGGCTGGTCAGGGCTGTGGCTACAACTATGTGGCATGGATGCTCAGTCAAACTGGCAAAGCAGAATATCTGTGTATCGGTGTATTTTATTCATCCATTATTGGGTCAGGGTCTGCGGGACAGACCCCCACAGATCATAAATGTCATTCCCTAAGCAGAGATACCCTCCTCTCTAAAAACACTTCTGGGCTGCGTATAGTGGTGCAGTCTTGTATTCCCAGCACTTTGGGAGGCTGAGGCTGGAAGACCACTTAAGCCCAAGAGTTCAAGTCTGCAGTGAACTATGATCTTCTGACTCTTGTCTTTAGACATTAACTGTTTATATCTTTATTTAAAGAACCTAAAGTAACAGTAGACACAACTACTTGCCAAATTCTCAGGGACTTCTGAGCATTCATAATGCTCAGCATTTATAATGCACTAGGAATTGTGCTGAGAATTTTCACATCAGTCAATTCACACATTGCCTTCAAAGCTCCCAAATCTGGGGTCGACATTCTAAACTGAGTTCAACCTGAGGAATCCATCAACCTGACTCATTCTAAGGTCACATCATATAGAGTGGTTTGGAGTTTGGAATTTGTTCCCACAGGATTAACTGTAGTGAAAATATCCCAATGTCATAGAAAAATGAACAAGAGGAGGAGGAAGAGGAAGAGGAAGATGAGATCTAATTTGAATCTGACTCAATTTCTTGCAGAACTATTTGAGTAAAACTAGCAGTGGATATGTCCACAGATAAATCAAGATGTTTCTGACATAGGAATAAGAAACTGCAGTTTTCGTTCAAGGGCAATGTGTCTATGCTGGAGAGGAAGGCTGGAGATCAAGCATAGAAAGATCTCTGTTCCTGGAGCCCAGTGCTGTATCCATGATTCCTACTGAAGACACAAGGCAGAGGGGTTGCAGCAAAGAACTGTATAAATACCTGCTGCAGTAGCTTTGGTGGGAAGATCAGTGGGTACCATTGCAGAGGCTCCTCTGGCGGCGGCAGTGGCAGTGCCTTCGCAAACATTGACGGAAGTGTTGCCATTTGGGAAGAACATTTCAGCAGGAAACATCGCCATAGGCAACTCTGGGAAGAAGCTTTGAGAAGAGAGGGGAAAGGGGGACATTAAAAGTGCCTCTTGGAAATTCCCAGAACACTTTGTGGGCTGTTTGAGGGGCTACATTTTTGCAGATCATGTGAAAATTGATCCAGAACAATACTTTTTGTAGGAATGTTGTCTTTAAAAAATTATTTTACAAGAGTTTTGCATTCACACAAAAAATGAAAAGATAGTGAAAGTAACCATATAACTCACTCCCATTTTTCCTATTATTAACACTTTACATTACTGGATAATTTATCATAATTAATGAACTAACACCGATACATTATTAACTAAAGTCCATATTTGGTTTAGATTTCCATAATTATTTTTTAGATGGAGTTTTTCTCTTATCACCCAGGCTGGAGTATAATGGTGTGATTTTAGCTCACGGCAACCTCCACCTCCCACGTTCAAGTGATTCTCCTGCCTCAGCTCCCCCAGGTAGCTGGGATTACAGGCATGTGCCACCATGCCTGGCTAATTTTTGTAATTTTAGTAGAAATGGGGTTTTGCCATGTTGCCCAGGCTTGTCTCGAACTCCTGACCACAGGTGATCCACCCATCTCGGCCTCCCAAAGTTCTGGGATTACATGCATGAGCCACTGTGCCTGACTGATTTCCATAATTTTTACCTAATGCCCAAGATGCAGTAAATTTATTGTAATTAATGAACCAATGTTGATATATTATTAACTAATGTCCATATTTGTCTAGATTTTCTTCATCTTTACCTAATGTTCAAGATTTCATCCACAATGCCACATTTACTTGTCAAGTCTTTTTAGACTCCTTTTGGCTGTGGTGGTTTCATAGGCTTTCCCTGTCTTTGATGACCTTGACAGTTTGGAGTATTGGTCAAATACACAGTAGAATGTCTCTTTCTTGGAGTTTGTCTGATATTTTTTTCATGATTAGACTGAGGTTATGGGTTTTTGAGAAGAAGATTACAGAGGTAAAGTGCTATTATTATCACATTATATGAAGGGTTCATACTTTCAACATGATTTAAGATTGTTGATGTTGACCTTGATCACCTGGCTGGGTAAAATTTCTCAGGTTTCTCCTCTGGAAAGTTATTTTTTTACCCCCTTTACATACTGTAGTCTTTGGAAGGAAGTCACTATGTGTAGCCCACACTTAAGAAAAGCTTTATTATTTTACGCTTTATCTCCTTGAGACTAGAGTAGCTACATAGAATTACTTAGAATTCTGTACCAGAGAGTTGACTATTTTACATTAATGTATTTATATATTTATTAACGTATATTTATTAAAATATTTATTATAAACTGTGATATATTTATACATAAATAAGTGTATGTGTATTTATATAAGTATATATTTTTATATAAAAGGTGTATATATTTATATATAAGTATATATATTTTCTAGAAATAAGTATATATAAATCATGTTGCTATAAAGACACATGCACACATATGTTTATTGCAGCACTTTTCACAATAGCAAAGACTTGGAACCAACCCAAATGTCCAACAATGACAGACTGGATTAAGAAAATGTGGCACATATACACCATGGAATACTATGCAGCCATAAAAAAGGATGAGTTCATGTCCTTTGTAAGGACATGGATGAAGCTGGAAACCATCATTCTCAGCAAACTACCACAAGGATAAAAAACCAAACACCGCATGTTCTCACTCATAGGTGGGAACTGAACAATGAGAAACCCTGGAAACAGGAAGGGAACATCACACACCAGGGCCTCTTGCAGGGTGGGAGGAGGGGGAAGGGAGAGCATTAGGAGACATACCTAATGTTAAATGACGAGTTAATGGGTGCAGCACACCAAAATGGCACATGTATACATATGTAACTAACCTGCACGTTGTGCACATGTACCCTAAAAATTAAAGTATAATAAAAAATAAAAATAAAATATAAAATATAAAATATTACTTCCTTGAACCCACAGTCTGAGCATCCACACTAATGAAACCTCAAAAAAAAAGAAATAAGTATATATAAGTATTGTATATATAAAATACTTTTTTTTGTTTTTTGAGACAGAGTTCCACTCTTGTAGCCCAGGCTGGGGTGCAATAGCATGATCTCGGCCCACCACAACCTCTGCCTCTCTGGTTCAAGTGATTCACCTGCCTCAGCCTCCCGATTAGCTGGGATTACAGGCATGCACCACCCCGCCTGGCTAATTTTTTCTATTTCCAGTAGAGACAGGGTTTCTCCATGTTGGTCAGGCTGGTCTCAAACTCCTGACCTCAGGTGATCTGCCTGCCTCAGCCTCCCAAAGTTCTGGGATTACAGGGCATGAGCCACCACACCCAGTCAATACTTTTATATATAAATAAGTTTATAAAATAAGTATTATATATATAAAATACTTTCTACACACATGTAAAGTATTTTATACTTTGAATTATAATTGAATATTATTATATTTTTGTTCAAATTGTTCCAGCTCCAGCTATTGGAAGCTCTTACAGTTGGGCCCTAAGTTCTTTTTAAAAATCCTCAACAAAAATACCCATGTGTGTATGTGTTCACCTGTGTGCTGTCTTACTTTTTTCCTAGCAGGGAGCACTTCCTTACTTCCTGGCTCTCCAAGATGCTCTGGGTTCATCTTCTATATTTCCTGCTGCAGTCCTAGAATCAGCCATTTCTCCAAGGAGCTCGGTTCTTTTTATGGTAGTTTGCATGGTCTTAAAACCCAAAATGTAGATACTACATGTCCTCCTTGCTACTGGGCTAAGGTTGATTCATGGCCCTCGTGGTTGATAGGGAAAGGAAATGTATGTGTGTATATTAACAAGTGCACACACACACATTGTTCTAGTTTTCTATATTTAACCCACCTTTATCTATTAATATATTGAGGCAATCATGAGTTCTTGCTGATGTCTTCAACTCTAATTCATTATCACATCAATAGTCAAGCCTCCTCACCTGTAGATCTACACATTTCCACTCCAACAATTAGAAATCTGACTCTCACCATCTGCCATCCCTTTACTTCATTGTACATTTCCAATGTAAATGTATAGCAGTATTGGGATTGTAGCGTGTACCCCTGTGCTATACAACTTTATCAACTAGAGTACAATGCTTGTGTACTGTTCCTTTTGCCTTTAGTTTTACAGACTTCACTCATTTCCAAAGTTATTTTGGTCAGCAAATTTTTCCCCAATCCACTTCAGCAAGGTTGTTTCATACATTTTTAATATAATGTAGATTATTTTGTCATATGCTCCATTTTATTCTGGCACCTTTTGAACTCTTAAATGATTTTTTAAAAATCAATATACATTAAGGTTTATTCTTTGTGTGTAAAGTTCTATGACTTGACAAAAGCCTTGTGTCTTGTATCCACCATGGCAATATCATACTGAATGACTTCACCACCCTAAAAATCCCTCTGTGGGCTAGGCACGGTGGCTCATGCCTGTAATCCCAACACTTTGGGAGGCTGAGGCAGGCAGATCACTTGAGGTCAGGAATTTGAGACCAACCTGACCAACATGGTGAAACCTCGTCTCTACTAAAAATACAAAAATTAGCTGTGTGTGGTGGCAGGCCCCTGTAATTCCAGCTATTTGGGAGGCTAAGACAGGTGAGTTGCTTGAGCACAGGAGGCAGAGTTTGCAGTGAGCTGAGATTGTGCCACTGCACTCCAGCCTGGGCGACAGAGCAAGACTCTGTCTCAAAAAAAAAAAAAAAAACAAACCTCTGTGCATTACTGATTCAACCCTCCTCTCTCCCCCAGAACTCCTGGCCCTAGGGACCAGGGATCTGTTTATCATCTCTATAGTTTGTCTTTTCTAGGATGTCAGGTAACTGGAATCAAGCATTACACAGCCTGAACAGGCTACATTCTTTCACTTAGCAATATGAATTTAATATTCATGCATGTCTCTTCATGGCTTGGTAGCTCATTTTTTTAATCAATGAAAAGTATTGCATTCTATGGAATAGAAAACTTCAGTTTGTTTATCCATTTGCTTACTGAAGGACATATCCATCTACCTTATAAATATTTTGTTGGATTTATATTTATTACATTACGTAAATATTTCACTTTTGGTGTTCAGCTGTAAATAGTATTTTTTAAATCACAAATTCCAATTGTTCATTCTGGAAAACAGAGAAGAAATTGACATTTATATATTAACTTTGGATATTGCAATCTTGCTATATTCACTTACTAGTTTCAGGAGATTTTTATGGATTCTTTTGTATTTTCTACATAAACAATCATATCATCTGTGGAGAAAGCCAGTTTTATTTCCTCCTTTCTAATCTGTTCTT
>NW_026652389.1:46055-72893 GCF_009828535.3 Hylobates moloch | reverse complement strand
ATAGTGCCAGTGTTTTCAGGAAACATATAAATTAGATCTCTCCTTTGCATGGTTTAAAATATTATAGTTATTTCTCAAGGTAGAGGGAATCAATTTTTCTTTTAGTGAGTTCATTCCTTTCACAGATGTCCATACAATTAATAGACTCCATGTGGGTATCTATGAATCTGACCTGGATAGGCCATGAATTGCTGTCTCATTTTTCCCTAGCTGCTCTTAAATCTAAAACATAATACTATCCAGCAGAGTTTAGATGCACACCGAGGCTTTATTTATAGAGAACTAAAATAATATTTGGTTCTCAAATCCAAATGATCTAGCAGACTCTGAAAGGCAGAACTGAAAAGTCAGACACGAGACTGAACCCTCACATCTGTACAGCATTTCACAATTTACCAAGTATATTTAACCTTATTATCTCATTGGATGGTTACAAGAAGCTTTTGAAATAAACAGTGTAAAAGCCCATTGTCTGCATTAATAAAGAAAGAAAGAAAGAAAGAAAGAAAGAAAGAAAGAAAGAAAGAAAGAAAGAAAGAAAAGAAAGAAGAAAGAAGAAAGAAAAAGAAAGAAAGAAAGAAAGAAAGAAAGAAAGAAAGAAAGAAAGAAAGAAAGAAAGAAAGAAAGATGGGAATATGAAGATAATATTTCAATTTTATTGTAGTTGATTGTATTGGATTGTATTGCATTTTATTCACCTATCTTTGAGACAGAGTCTCGCTCTGTCCCCCAGGGTGGATTGCAGTGGCCTGATCTCAGCTCACTGCAGCCTCTGCCTCCTGGGCCCAAGCACTTCTCCTGACTCAGCCTCCAGAGTAGCTGGGATTAACCGTGCATGCCACCACGCCAGGGTAAATTTGTATTTCTTAAAGCAGAGAGGAGGTTTCACCATTTTGGCCAGGGAAAGCCACAGCCTGGCAAGTGCCACGAAGACCCCGGCCACTGCAGCCGCCGGCAAAAGGGCGCCGCCTACAGGAGGGATCAAGAAGCCTCACCGCTACAGGCCTGGCACTGGGCAGAATCAGAGAGTACCAGAAGTCCCCGCAGCTGCTCCGCCTCAAGCTGCCCTTCCAGCGCCTGATGCGCAACATCGTGCAGGACATCATCCTGGACGTGCGCTTCCAGAGCGTGGCCATTGGCGCCCTACAGGAGCCCAGTGAGGCTTCCCCGGTGCATCTCTTTGAAGACACCTAGCCGCGTGCCATCCATAAATGCCCTGCCCTATTCTCCCCTATATATGTGTACCAGCCCTCTGCTTAGTACCCTCTTCCAGAGGAAACACAAATCGCTCAATTGATCATTTAAGCCTTTCTGGCTTCGGTCCAACTTTTCACGCAGTTGTACTTGTAAGCTTTGTACTTTATGCTTCTGGAGACAAGACCCCAGACAGTATCTTTTAGGAACAGTGGAGCTAGCTATCTGAAACTTTATTTAGGCACATGCTAATTACTCGTGAGGGCAAAGGCAGGTAGTGAGGATGTTCAGCTTGTCACAAAACAGTAAATATTGGAAAATAGTCAAGTACAGTCCCTTTATTTTTTAGATATCTTATCACCACTTTACCAGCACCAGTCAGAGACCACATTTCTCTAGGAAGTCTCCAGATGCACATTATGAGATAGGCTTTAAGAATGGTAGTGAAGCTCCAGGTAAAACCTCATTGTCGTTAATGTGTGATGCAATCAGCCATGAAAGCTGTCAAAGCTTTCCCTTGGAGACTTACCACATTCTACAGACTTCTTTCTTGAGAGCTGTGGCTATGTGATATTATATATTGAGAAGATTTCGTATGCAATTTTTAAAAAGTCAGGAAAAAACAGATGCTGGCAAGGCTGTGAAGATATAGAAACACTTTTACAATGTCTGTGAGAGTGGAAATCAGTTCAAGCATTGTGGAAGACAGCGTGGCGATTCCTCAAGGATCTAGAACCAGAAATACCACTGGACCGAGCTTTCTCATTACCGGGTATATACCCAGAGGTTTATCATTCATCCTACTGTAAGGACACATGCACAGGTATGTTCATTGCGGCACAGTTTACAAGAGCAAAGACCTGGAAACAACCCAAATGCCCATCGGTGACTGACTGGATAAAGAATATGTGTGGTATATACACAAGGGAATACTATGCAGCCAAAAAAAGAATGAGTTCGTGTTCTTTGTGGTGACATGGATGACACGGGGGACCATCATTCTCAGCAAACTAAGACAGGAAAGGAAAACCAAACACCACATGTTGATCAATGAGAACACGTGGACAGAGAAATTGGAACATCACACACCGTGTCAAGGAAAAAATGAAACAAAAAGAAAGAAGAAAGAAAGAGTGAAAGAAAGAGAGAGAAAGAAAAAAACAGAAAGAGTGAAAGAAAGAAAGAAAAAGAAAGAAAGAGAGAGAGAAAGAAAGAAAGAAACAAAGAAAGAAAGAAGAAAGAAAGAAAGAAAGAGACAAAGAAAGAAAGAGAAAGAAAGAAAGAAAGAAAGAAAGAAAGAAAGAAAGAAAGAAAGAAAGAAAGAAAGAAAGAGGCTAGGCACGGTGGCTCACGCCGGTAATCCCAGCACTTTGGGAGGCCAAGGCAGGTGGATCACCTGAGATTGGGAGTTTGAGACCAGCCTGACCAACGTGAAGAAACACCGTCTCTGCAAAGAATACAAAATTAGCCCGGCATGGTGGCACATGCCTGTAATCCCAGCTACTAGGGAGGCAGGAGAGTCGCTTGAACCTGGGAGACAGAGGTTGCGGTGAGCCGAGATCTCTAGCCTGGGCAACAAGTGTGAAACTCTGGGTCAAAAAAGTAAAGAGAATAAGATTGAAAGAAAGAAAGAAAAAGAAAGAAAGAAGAGGAAAAAAAAAGGAAAAAAAAAAGAAAAAAAAAAAAAAAAAAAAAGAAAGAAAGAAAGAAAGAAAGAAAGAGAAAGAAAGAGGCCAGGCGCAGTGGCACACACCTGTAATTCCAGCACTTTGGGAGGCCGAGGTGGGAGGATCACCTGAGGTCAGGAGTTTGAGACCAGCCACAACATGGAGAAACCCCGTCTCTACTGAAACTACAAAATTAGCGTGGCGTGGTAGTGCAGGCCTGTAATCCCAGCTACTCGGGAGGCTGAGGTAGGAGAATTGCTTGAACCCGGGAGGCAGAGGTTGCAGTGAGCCGAGATCGCGCCATTGCACTCCAGCCTGGGCAACGAGAGCGAAACTCCGTCTCCAAAAAAAAAAAAGGAAAAAATTAAACAAAGAAAGAAAGAAGTAAAGGGAAGGCAAATCTACCTGCTTTCACTACATCTGGGGAGAATCAGGAACGTCCCCACTAACAAGGCCTAAAGTGGAGCTGCCGTCTGTAAAACCCGAGCAGAAGAGTCCACGCGGGTTAAAGACATGAAGAAAGACAAGGAAACAAAGGATCAAAGAGAAGAACCATCTGGCCCAGCCAGGGTCTGTCTCTGAGGTTGTCTGGACAACCAGGGAGTGGGACGGAGGGAGTCCTCCGAGACTCCGTCTCAAAAATATAAATCATGATAATAAAATAAGATTAAGTTACCAAAAAAATTACGCATAATTCGTAACGTGTTTGATGCCTCGAAAAGCGAGAGGCGTATGTGTATGTCACTGTGGGCTCGTTTTCTTTTTTGCCTCTTCTCCCGGAAACTCACTTTTTAATTATTTTGTTTCATTTCATTTTTATTTTTATTTTTTTGAGATGGAGTCTCACTCTGTCGGCCAGGCTGGGGTGCAGTGGCGCGATCTCGGCTCACTGCAACCTCTGCCTTCCAGGTTCAAGCGATTCTCCTGCCTCAGCTCGGCCTCCCGAGTAGCTGGGATTACAGACGTACAGCACCGTGCCTGGCTAATTTTGTGTATTTTGAGTAGAGACCGGGTTTCACCATACTGGCCCTGCTGGTCTGACTGCCTCGTGATCCCATTCCACTCCATTGCACTTCACTCCTCTCCCTTCCTTTCTTCTCCATTCCACTCCACTGCACTCCATTGTAATTTTTTCCATTCCATTCCATACCATTCTATTCCATTCCATTTCATTGCTTTGCATTCCATTCCATTCCATTCCAATCCATTCAGTTCTATTCCTTGCTTTTCCACTAAAATCCACTCCACTCCTCTCAAATCCATTCCATTCCATTCCATTCCATTCCATTCAAATCTACCCCCTCCACTCCACTCCTCTCCACTCCACTGCATTCCGTTCCTTCCCATTCGCCTCCATTCCTGTCAACTCCGTTCCATTGCATTCCATACCATTCTATCCAATTTCATTCCATTCCACTCCATTCCACTCCACTCCACTCCATTCCATTCTTCTCCATTCAACTCCACTACACTCCGCTGCCATTTTTTCCATTCCTTTCCATTCCATTCCACTCCATTCTTTTCCATTCCATTCAATTCCAGTTCAATCCATTCTTTTCTACTAGAATCCAATCCACTACTCTCGAATCCATTCCATTCCATTCCATTCAAGTGCACTCTTCTCCACTCCACCTCTTTCCAATACACTGTATTACATTCCTTCCCATTCGCCTCCATTCCATTCAACTCCGTTCTATTCTATTCCATTGCGTTGCATTGCATTCTATTCCATTCCATTCCACTCCATTCCATTCAATTCCATTCCATTCCATTCCATAACACTCCATTCCACTCCCTTTCTTTCTTCTCCTTTCCACTCCACTGCACTCCACTTCAGTTTTTTCCATTGCTTTCAATTCCATTCCATTCCTTTCCGTTCTGTTTCCTTGCATTCCATTGCATTCAATTCCATTCATTTCCTCTAGAATCCACTGCATTTCTCTTCACTTCCTTCCATTCCATTCCATTCCATTCCATCAACTTCACTCTTCTCCACTCCAATCCTCTCCAATCCAATACATTGCATTTTCCCATTTGCCTCCATTCCAGTCCACTCCATTCCATTCCATTCTTTTGCATTTCATTCCACTCCATTCCACTCCATTCCACTCGACTCCACTAGTTTCCTTTGTTCTCTATTCCACTCCATGCAATCCACTGCAATTCTTTCCATTCCATTCCATTCCATTGCATTGCATTCCATTCCAATCCATTCCATTCCATTGCATTCCATTCCATTCCAATCCATTCCATTCCAAACCATTCAGTTCCATTCCTTTCTTTTCCACTGGAATCCACTCCACTCCACTCAAATCCATTCCATTCCATTCGATTCCATTCAAATCCACCCCTCTCCACTCCATTCCTATTCTCTCCTCTGTATTCCATTCCTTCCCATTCGCCTCCATTCCAGTCCTCTCCATACCATTCCATTACGTACCTTTCCATCCAATTCCATTCCATTCCACTCCACTCCACTCCATTCCTTTCTTCTCCATTTAACTCCACTGCACTCTGCTTCCCTTTTCCCCATTCCATTCCATTCCATTGCATTCCAATCCATCCATTGCATTCCACTCAAATCCATTGCATTCCATACCTTTCCATTCCATTCAATTCTTTTCCACTAGAATCCACTCCACTCCACTCTAATCCGTGCCTTTCCATTCCATTCCATTCAGTTCATATCCACACTTCTTGACTCCACTCCTCTCCCTTCCATTGCATTCCATTCCTTCCAATTCAACCCCATTCCAGTCCACTCTATTCCATTCCATTCCATTCCATTCCATTCCATTCCATTCCATTCCATTCCATTCCATTCCATTCCATTCCATTCCGTTCTTTTCTGATAGAATTCACTCCACTCCACTCCATTTGATTGCTTTCCATTCCATTCAATTCAGCTCCACTCTTCTGCACTCCATTCCTCTCCACTCCACTGCATTCCATTCCTTCCCATTCGCCTCCATTGCAATCCACTCCATTCCATTCCTTTCCGTTGCATTCCTTTCCATTCAACTTCATTCCACACATCACCACTCCTTCCTGTCTTCTCCATTCCTCTCCACTGCACTCCACTGCACTTTTTCTTCCATTCCATTGCATTGCATCCCATTCCTTTCCATTGTTTTCCACTAGAGCTTACTACACTACATTCCATTCCATTCCTGGCCATTACGTTCAATTCAATTCCACTCTTCTCAACTCCACTCCTCTCCACTAAACTCCAATCCAATCCATTCCATTCAATTCAATTGAAATCCGTTCTTACCCACTCCACTCCTCTCCACTCCACTGCATTCCATTCCTTCCCAATCGCCTCCATTAAATCCATTCTATTCCATTCCATTCCATTCCATTCCATTCCATTCCATTCCATTGCATTCTGTTTTTTGCAATAGAATCCACTCCACTCCACTCCAATCCATTCTATTCCTTACATTCAATTCAAATCCACTCTTCTTTCCTCCACTCCTCTCCACTCCACTCCAATCCATTCCATTCCATTCCATTAAATTCAAATCCACACTTCCCACTTCACTCCTCTCCAGTCCACTGCATTCCGTTCCTTCCCATTCAACTCCATTCCTGTGCACTCCATTCCATTCCATTCCCTTCGATTCCTCTCCATTCCACTCCACTCCACTCCCTTCCTTTCTTCTCCGTTCCACTAAACTCCCCTGCACTATTTTCCATTCTGTTCCATTCCATTCCATTCAATTCTATTCCATTCCATTGCATTCCACTCCATTCCCTTCCGTTGTTTTCCACTACAATCCACCCCACTCCACTCCAGTCCGTTCCTTTCCATTCCATTCATTTCAAATCCACTCTTCTGCACTCCACTCCTCTCCAAACCACTGCATTAATTTCCTTCCCATTCGCCTCCATTCCAATCCACTCCATTCCGTTCCATTTTATTCCATTCCATTCCATTCCTCTCCACACCACTCCCTTCCTTTAATCTCCATTCCACTCCACTGCAATCCACTGCATTTTTTTCCATTATATTTCCTTCCATTCCACTCCATTCCATTACACTCCACTACACTGCATTGCATTCCATTGCATTCCATTGCTTTCCTTTCCCCTCCATGCAACTCCACTCCTTTCCACTGCATTTCCTTCCATTCCAATCTCTTCCATTACACCGGAATCCAATCTACTACCCTCATTTCCACTCCAGTCCACTCCAGTCCATTCCATTCCTTCCAATTTCCCTCCGATCCACCACACTCCACTCCATTCCATTCATTTACAGTACACTGCAATCCACTCTACTCCTTTCCATTCCATTCCATTAGTTTTCATTCCGTGCCATTTTATTCCATTCCCTTCCATTGCTTTCCATTCAATTCCATTCTACTGCCACTCACTCCTCTCCAGTCCATGGCATTCCATTCCATTCCATCCCATTCCATCCCATTCCATTGCAATCAATTCCATTCTATTCAAATTCTCTCTTCTCCACTCCACTCCTTTCCACTCCACTGCAGTCCATTCCTTCCCATTCAACTCCATTCCAGACCATTCCATTCCAATCCTCTCTCCACTCCACTGCCTCCTTTCTTCTCTCTTCCACTCCACTACACGCCACTGCACTCTTTTCCATTCTTTCCATTCCATTCCATTACATTACATTCTCTCCCACTTGAAACCACTCCAATCCACTCCAATCCATTCCTTTCCATTCCATTCCATTCAAATCCACTCTTCTGCACTGTACTCTCAGTACATCACTGCATTCCTTTTATTCCCATTCGCCTCCATTCCAATCCACTCCATTCAATTCCGTTCCATTGCATTTCATTCCATTTCATAACATTTGATTGCACTCCATTGCACTGAACTCCAATTGCTTCCTATCTTCTCCATTCCACTCCACTGCACTCCACTGCACTTTTCTCAATTCCATTCCATTCCGTTCAATTGCATTCCATTCCATTCCATTGCATTCCATTCCATTCAATTCAATTCCATTCCATTCCACTCCAATCCACTCCACTCCATTCCATTCCATTTCATTCCATTCCACTCCATTACACTCCATTCCTCTCCATTCCTTTCTACTCCATTCCACTCCACTACACTCCACTGCACTTCTATCCATTCATTCCATTCCATTGCCTTCCATTTCATTCCATTCCATTCCATTCCCTTCCCTTCCATTCCATTCTATTCAATTCCATTACATTCCATTCCATTCAATTCAAATCTACTCTTCTCCACTCCTCTTCTCTCCACTCCCCTGATTTCCACTTTTTCCCATTCGCCTCCTTTGCATTCCAACACTTTCCAATCGGTTCCATTCCATTCAATTCCATTCCATTCCATTCTTTCCGTTTCACTCCTTTCCTGTCCACTCCAATCCCTTCCTTTCTAGTCGTTTCCACTCAACTTCACTCCACTGCACTTTATTCCATTCCATTGAATTTCATTCCATTCCATTCATTCTATTCCGTTTCATTCCATTTCATTCCATTCCATTCCATTCCATTTCATCCCATTTCATGCCATTCCGTTCCCCTCCATGCAACTCCCCTCCAATCGTTTGCATTCCATTCCATTCCCTTCCTTTACATTCCATTCCACTTGCGTCCAGTCAACTCCCCTCCATTCCCCTCCACTTCACTGCACTCCTCTCCATTCCATTATTACCATTCCACTCCACTCTACCACACTCCTCTCTATTCCATTCATTTCCTATACAGTGCACTACACTACACTCCATTCCATTCCATCCAGTTCCTTTTCATTCCATTCCATTGTATTTCACTCCATTCCATTACTTTCAATTCCATTCCATTCTACTCCAATCCACTCCACTCCAATGCACTGCATTGCATTGCATTCCATCCCATTCCATTGCATTCCATTCTGTTGAATACAAATCCTTTCTTCTCCACTCCACTCCTCTCCCCTCCACTGCATTCCATTCCTTCCCATTCGCTTCCATTCCAGTGCACTCCATTGCAATCTCTTCCATTGCATTCGATTCTCTTCCACTGCATTGCTCACCTGTGCACTCCCTTCCTTTCTTCTCCATTTCACTCCACTACACCCCACTGCACTTTTTTCCCTTCGATTCCATTACATTTCTTCTATTCCATTCATTTCCATTCAATTCCAGTCAATTCCATTCCATTCCATACCGTTCAGTTCCATTCTTTTCCACTAGAATCCAGTCCACTCCACTCCAATCCATTCCATTCCTTTCCATTCCATTGAAATCCACTCTTCCAACCTCCACTCCTCTCCATCCATTAAATTACATTCCTTCCCACTGTCTCCATTCCAGTCCACTCCATTCCCTTCCATTCCACTCCATTCCATTCCATTCTTTTTACGTCATTCCACTGAACTCCACTCCCTTCGTTTGATCAGCATTCAACTCCTCAAAACTTAACTGCAATTTTTTACATTCCTTTCCATTCCATCCCATTTCATTCAGTTTCATTTCATTCCATTCCATTCCATTCCATTCCATTCATTTCCACTAGATTCCACTCCACTCCTCTCCTCTCCATTCCATTCCATTCCATTCTATTCAAATCCACTCTTCTGCACTCCTCTCCTCTGCACTCCACGGCATTCCATTCCTTCCAATTCTCCTCCATTCCAATCCACTTTATTCCATTCCATTCCTTCCAGTCCATTCCACTCAACTCCACTCCATTCCTTTCTTCTCCATTCCACTGCACTGCACTCCACTGCACTTATTTCCATTCCATTCCATCCCATTCCATTCCACTCCATTCCATTCCATCGCATTCCATTCCTTTCCATTCCATTCCATTCTTTTCGACTAGAATCCACTCCACTCCAGTCCAATCCTTTCCACTCCATTTCATTCAATTCCAATCCACTAGCCTCCACTCCACTCTTCTCCACTCCACTACATTCCATTCTTTCCCATTCACCTCAATTCCAGTCCACTCCATTCCATTCCACTCCTTTCCATTCCATTCCTTTCAATTCCATTCCATTTCACTACATTCCACTCCACCCCCTTCCTTTCTTCACCATTCCACACCACTGCCATCCTCTGCATTTTTCCATTCCATTCCATTCCATTCCATTCCATTCCATTGCATTCCACTATTTTCCACTTGATTGCACTCCACTCCACACCAATCCATTCCATTCCATACCATTCAATTCAAATCCGTTCATCTCCACTCGAGTTCTCTCCACTCCACTGCATTCCATTCCTTCAACTTCACCTCCATTCCAATCCACTCTATTACATTCCATTCTTTTCCATTCCATTACATTTCATTCCACTCCATTCCACTGCACTACACTCTTTTCCTTTCATCTACATTCCAATGCTCTAAATCCACTGCAGATTATTCCATTCCGTTGCATTCCATTCCATTCCATTCCTTTCCGTTCTGTTGCATTCCATTCCATTCCATTCCATTCCATTCCATTCCTTTCCATTCCATTCCTTTGCAATCTATTCCACTCTATTCCATTCCATTCCATTCCATTCCATTCCATTCCATTCCATTCCATTCCACTCCATTCCATTGTATTCCATTCCATTCTATTTCCCTCCATGCAACTCCACTCCAATCCACTGCATTCCATTCCACCCCATTCGCTTCCTTTGTACCAGAATTTAATCTACTCCCCTACATTCCACTCCACTACACTCCACTCCAATCCTTCCCATTCCACTCCACTCCACCAAACTCCAATCCATTCCATTCATTTCCAATACACTGCAATCCACTCCCATCCAATCAACGACATTCCTTTACTTTTCATTCTGTTCCATTGTATTCCATTCCATTCCATTACTTTCCATTCAATTCCATTCTACTGCTATCCACTACATTCCAATCCATGTCACTCCATTCCATTCCATCCCTGTCCATTGCAATCCATCCCATTCAATTCCACTCGACTCCACTACTTCCTTTCTTCTCCATTTTTATCCACTTCACTCCAGTGAACGTTTCTCCATTCTTTCCTTTCCATTCCATTCCTTTCCACTCCATTCTTTCCCACTTAATCCACTCCACTCCACTCCAGTCCATTCTTTTCCATTCCATTCAATTCAAATCCAGTCTTCTGCACTCTACTCTCTGCACACCACTGCATTCCTTTCCTTCCCCTTTGCCTCCATTACAGTCCACTCCATTCATTTCCATTCTTTTGCATTCCATTCCATTTCATAACATTGCATTCCACTCCATTCCAGTCAACAACACTCCCTTCCTTTCTTCTCTATTCCTCTCCACTGCACTCCACTGCACTTTTTTCCATTCCCTTCCATTTCATTCCACTGCATTGCATTGCATTCCATTCCATTTCATTCCCATTCCTTTCCTTTTCTTTCCATTCCATTCCATTCCATTCCATTCCATTCCATTTCATTCCATTCCATTCCATTCTTTAACTGGTATCCACTCCATTGCCCTCTAATCCATTCCATTCCCTTCCATTCCATTCAAATGAATTCTTCTCCATTCCACTCCTCTCCACTACTCTGCCTTCCATTCCTTTCCATTCACCTGCATTTCCGTCCATTCCAATCCATTCCATTCCATACCATTACATTCCATTCCGTTCCATTCCCATCCTTTCCATTTCATTCCATTCCACTACACTCCATTACACGCCACACCTCTCCATTTTTTCTTCTCCATTGCACTCCCCGACAATCCACTGCAATTTTTTATATTTATTCCATTCCATTCCATTCCGTTCAGTGGCATTCCATTCCACTCAGTTGCATTCCATTCCATTCAATTTCATTCCATTCCAGTCTATTGCCTTCCATTTCATTCCATTCAATTCCATTCCACTCACTTCCATTGCATTCCATTCACTTCCATAACATTCACTTCCATTCAATTCAACTCTACTCTTCTCCACTCCACTCCGATCCACTCCACTGCATTTCATTTTTTTCCCATTCACCTCCATTGCAGTCCAATACGTTCCATTCCACTCCATTCCATTCCATTCCATTACATTCCATTCCATTCCATATCACTACATTCACCTCCACTCCACTTCCTTCCTTTCTTTTCCTTTCCACTCCACTGCACTGCACAGCACTTTATTCCATTGCATTCCATTCCATTCCATTCATTCCATTCAGTTTCATTCCATTCCATTCCATCCCATTCTCCTCCACGCAACTCCACTCCAATTGACTGCATTCCATTCCACTCCATTTCATTCCATTACATTCCGTTCATTCCATTGTGCTTCATTCCTTTGCATTCCATTCCATTCCATTCCATTCCCTCCCATTCCGTTCCATTCCATTCATTCCATTCCGCTTCACTCCATTCCATTCCATCCCAGTTCATGTCATTCCATTCCACTCCATGCAACTCCACTCCAAACCACTGCATTCCATTCCATTGCATTCCATTCCATTCCATTGCATTGCATTCTATTTCATTCCATTCCATTCCACTTGCATCCAATCTACTCCCCTCCATTCCCCTCCACTCCACTCCATTCCATTACTACCCATTCCACTCCACTCCACCACACTCCTCTCTATTCCATTTATTTCCAATACACAGCACTGCACTCCACGCCATTCCATTCCATCCCATTCCTTTTCAATCCTTTCCATTGTATTCCAGTGCATTCCATTAATTTCAATTCCATTCCATTCTACTCCAATCCACTCCACTCCAATCCACTGCCTTCCATTCCATTCCATCCCATTCCATTGCATTCCATTCCGTTGAATACAAATCCATTCTTCTCCACTCCACTACTCTCCACTCCACTGCATTCGATTCCTTCCCATTCGCCTCCATTCCAGTCCACTCTTTTCCATTCCCTTCCATTCCATTCGATTCTCTTATACTCCTTTACTCTCCACTGCACCCCCTTCCTTTCTCATCCATTCCACTCGACTACACCCCACTTCACTTTTTTCCATTCCATTGCTTTACATTTCTTTCTATTCCATTCATTTCCATTCCATTGCATTCAATTCCATTCCATTCCATACCATTCATTTCCACTCTTTTCCTCTATAATCCACTCCACTCCCCTCCAATTCATTCCATTCCTTTCCATTCCATTCAAATCCACTCTTCTCCCCTCCACTGCTCTCCATCGATTAAATTACATTCGTTCCCATTCCCTTCATTCCAGTCCACTCAATTCCCTTCCATTTCATTCCATTCCTTTCCATTCAATTCCATTATTTCCATCCCATTCCACTCAACTCTACTCCCGTCGTTTCTTCAGCATTCCACTCCACAACACTAAACGGCACTACTTTCCATTCCATTCCATTCTATTCAATTCCATTCATTTAAACTAGATTCCACTCCACTCCTCTCCATTCCATTCCATTCTATTCAAATCCACTCTTCTGCACTCCACTCTTCTCCACTCCACTGCATTCCATTCCTTCCCATTCGCCTCCATTCCAATCCACTCCAATCAATTCCATTCCATTCCATTCCATTCCACTCCATTCCACTCAACTCCACTCCTTTCCTTTCTTCTCCATTGCACTCCACTGTACTCCTCTTCAGTTTTTTCCATTCCATTCCATCCCATTCCATTCCACTCCATTCCATTGCATTGTATTCCTTTCCTTTCCATTCCATTCCTTTCAATTCCATTCCTTTCCTTTCCAAACCATTCCATTCTTTCCACTAGAATCCACTCCACTCCAATCCATTCCATTCCATATTGTTCTATTCCATTCCATTCCATTCCAATCCACTATTCTCCACTCCACTCTTCTCCACTCCACTGCATTCCATTCTTTCCCATTCGCCTCCATTCCAGTCCACTTCATTCAATTCCATTCCATTCCATTCCATTCCATTCCTTTGCATTCTATTCCATTCTACTCTATTCCATTCCATTCCACTCCATTCCACTCCACTGTACTCTCTGCATTTTTTCTCCATTCCACACCACTGCACTCCTCTGCATTTTTCCATTCCATTACATTACATTCCACTGTTTTCCACTAGAATCCACTCCACTCCACACTAATTCATTCCATTCCATTCCATTATATTCAAATCCGATCATCTCCACTCGACTCCTCTCCACTCCACTGCATTCCATTCCTTCACTTTCCCCTCCATTCCAATCCACCCTATTCCATTCCATTCCCTTCCATTCCATTCCATTCCATTCCACTCCATTCCACTTCATTTCACTCCCTTCCTTTCTTCTCCATTACAATCCCCTCACTCCACAGCACTTTATTCCATTCCGTTGCCTTCCATTCCATTCCTTTCCATTCCATTCCATTCCATTCCTTTCCATTCCATTTCTTTCCAATCTAGTCCATTCTATTCCATTCCATTCCATTCCATTCCATTCCTTTCCCTTCCTATCCATTATATTCCATTCCATTCTATTCCCCTCCACGCAACTACACTCCTATCCACTGCATTCCTTTCCACTGTATTCCCTTCTTTTGCACCTGTATCCAATCTACTTCCCTCCATTCCACTCCACTCCACTCTACTCCATTCCATTCCTTCCCATTCCACTCCACTCCACTACAGTCCACTTCATTCCATTCATTTCCAATACAGTGCAATCCACTCCATTCCATTCCTTTCCTTTTCATTCCATTCCATTGAATTCCGTTCCATTCCATTACTTTCCATTCAATTTCTTTGTACTGCAATCCACTCCACTCCAATCCATGGGATTCCATTCCATTCCATTCCATCCCATTCGAATTCATTCCAGTCCATTCAATTCCACTCACATCCACTACCACCTTCCTTCTACTTTCTTCTCCACTTCAGTCCAGTGTACGTTTTTCCATTCATTCCATTCCATTCCACTCCATTCTTTGCCAATTGATTTACTCCTCTCCACTTCAATCCACTCTTTCCATTCCATTCAATTCAAATCCACTCTTTTGCACTCTACTCTCTGCACACCACTGCATTCCTTTCCTTCCCCTTCGCCTCCATTCCAATCCTTCCATTCGATTCCTTTCCATTGCATTCCATGCCATTTCATATCTTTGCATTCCACTCCATTCCACTCAACTCCACTCCCTTCCTTTCTTCTCTATTCCACTCCACTACACTCCACTGCCACTGCACTTTTTTCCATTCCATTCCGTTCCATTCCATTGCATTCCATTCCAATCTATTGCATTCAATTCCATTCCATTCCTTTCCATTCAATTCCATTCCATTTCATTCTGATCCATTCCATTCTTTTAAACTGGAAACCACTCCGTTTCACACAAATCCATTCCATTCCCTTCCATTCAATTCAAATCCATTCTTCTCCGTCTCACTCCTCTCCATTCTTCTTCATTCCATTCCCTCCCATTCACCAGCATTTCAGTCTACTCCATTCCATTCCATTCCATTCCAATCCATTCCATTCCTTTCCTGTCCTTTTCATTCCATTCCATTCCACTCCACTCCATTCCTCTCCACTACACTCCATTCCTTTCTTCTCCATTCCACTCCACTACCCTCCACTGTAATTTTTATATTCATTCCATTCCATTCCATTCCATTCCGTTCCGTTCCGTTCCTTTCCATTCCATTCCATTCAATTACACTTTATTCCATTCCATTCCATTCCATTCCATTGCCTTCCGTTTCATTCCATTCCATTCCATTTCATTCCCTTCCATTCCACTCCATTCCGTTCCATAACATTCCATTCCATTCAATTTAAATCTACTCTTCCCACTCCACTTCTCTCCACTCCACTGCATTCCATTTTTTCCCATTCGCCTCCACTGCTGTCCAATACCTTCCATTCAATTCGATTCAATTCCATTCCATTCCATTCCACTCCATTCCCTACCATTCTTTTCCTTTCTACACCGCTGCACACCACTGCACTTTATTGCATTCCATTGCATTCCATTCCATTCCTTTCATTCCATTCCGTTTCATTCCATTCCATTCCATTCCATTCCATTCCGTTCCATTCCCCTCCATGCAACTCCACTCCAATTCACTGCATTCCATTCCACTCCATTTCATTCCATTCCATTCCATTCCTTTCCATTCCATTCCATTCCATTTCATTCCTTTCCATTCCATCCCATTTGATGCCATTCCATTCCCCTCCATGCATCTCCTCTCCAATCGACTGCATTCCACTCCATTGCATTCCATTCTATTCCATTTAATTCCATTCTTTCCCACTTGAATCCACTCCAGTCCATTCCTTTGCATTCCGTTCAATTCAAATCCATTCTTCTGCACTCTAATCTCCACACACCACTGCATTCTTTTCCTTCCCCTTTGATTCCATTCCTATGCTCCATTCAATTCCATTCCATTGCATTCCATTCCATTTCATAACATTGCATTCCACTCTATTCCTCTCAACTCCACTCCCTTCCTTTCTTCTCCATTCCACTCCAGTGCATTCCACTGCACTTTTTTCCATTGCATTCCATTGCATTGCATTGCATTGCATTCCATTCCATTCCATTCCATTCCATTCCATTCCATTCCATTCTATTCCGTTTCATTCCATTCCATTCCATTCTTTTAAACTAGAATCCAGTCCATTCCCCTCCAATCCATCCAAGTCCCTTCCATTCCTTCCAAATCCATTCTTCTCCACCCCACTTCTCTCCACTCTTCTGAATTCCATTCCTTCCCATTCACCTGCATTCCATTCCATTCCATTCCATTCCACTCCATCCCATTGCATTCCTTTCCATTCCATTCCATTCCACTGCACTCCAATACACTCCACTCCACTCCCTTTCTTCTCCATTCCACTCCACTACACTTCGCTGCAATTTTTATATTCATTCCATTCCATTCCATTCCATTGCGTTACATTCCATTCAGTTCAAGTAGACTCTGCTACACTCCACTCCTCCCAACACCACTTCATTCCATTCTTTCCCATTTGCCTCCATTCCAATCCACTCCATTCCACTCCATTCCATTCCACTCCATTCCATTCCACTACACTCCACTCCACTACATTCCACTCCATTCCTTTATTCTCCATTCCACTCCACTACACTCCACTGCAATTTTTATATTCATTCTATTCCATTCCCTTCAATCCCATTCCATTCCATTCCATTCAATTCAAATCCAATCTTCTGCACTCCACTCCTCTCCACACCACTGCATTCCATTCCTTCCCATTCGCCTGTATTCCAATCCATTCCATTCCATTCCATGCCATTCCATTACATTCCCTTTCAATTCCAATCCATTTCGTTCCTTTCCATTCCTTTCCATTCCATTCAACTCCATTCCACACCACACCTCTCCCTTCATTTCTTCTGCATTCCTCTCCACTGCACTCATCTGCACTTTTTTCCCTTCCATTCCACTCCATTCCCTTCCCTTCCATTCCATTCTATTCCATTCCATTCCATTCCATTGCATTCCATTCTGTTACAATAGAATCCACTCCCCTCCACTCATAGTGATTCCTTTCCTTTCCATTCAATTCAAATCCACTCTTCTGCACTCCACTGCTCTCCAAACCGCTGCATTCCATTGATTCCCATTCACCTGCATTCCAATGCACTCCATTCCATTCCATTCAATTTCCTTCCATTCCATTCAACTCCTTTTCACAACACAACAATACTTTCCTTTCTTTTCCATTCCCCTCCACTGTACTCCTCTGCACTTTTTTCATTCCATTCCATTCCATTCCATTCAATTCCGCCCCAATCCCTTCCATTCCATTGCATTCCATTCCACACCATTCTATTCCATTGCATTCCATTTCATTCCTTTCCATGGCGTTCCATTGCATTCCATTTTATTCCACTCGATTCCATTGCATTGCATTCCATTACATTCCTTTCCATTCCATTGCTTTGCATTCCATTTCATTCCATTCCATTCCTTTCCATTGCATTGCATTGCATTCCATTCCATTCCTTTCCATTCCATTTCATTCCATTCCATTCCCTTCCATTTTCCATTCCTTTCCATTCCATTTCATTCCATTCCATTCCCTTCCATTTGATTCCATTCAATTCCATTACATTCTTTCCCACTAGAATCCACTGCCCTCCCCTCCATTCCATTCCATTACACTACATTCATTTCAAATCCACTCTTCTCTATTCTACTCCTTCCACTCCACTCCAATCCAATCCATTACATTGCATTCTATTAAAATCCATTCATCTCCACTCCAATCCTCTCCACCCAACTGCATTCCATTCCTTCCCATTCGCTTCTATTAAAGTCCCCTCCTTTCCTTTCCATTGCATTCCATTCTACTCCATTCCATTACATTCCATTCCATTAAATTCCATTCCATTCCATTTCATTCCATTCCATTGCATTGCATTCCATTCTGATCTTTTCCACTATAATACACTCCACTTCACTCCAATTAATTCAATTCCATTCCATTCAATTCAAGTTGTCTCTTCTCCCCTCCTCTCCTCTCCACTCCCCTCCAATCCATTCCATTCCATTCCACTCAAATCCAACTTCACTCCACTCCTCTCCAGTCCACTGCTTTCCATTCCTTCCCATTCAACTTCATTCCAGTTCACTCCATTCCATTCAATTCCATTCCATTCCGCTCCATTCCACCAAACTCTACTCCCTTCCTTTCTTCACCATTCCTCTCCACTACACTCCACTGCAC
Organism: Hylobates moloch; assembly: GCF_009828535.3. Lineage (NCBI taxonomy): Eukaryota > Metazoa > Chordata > Mammalia > Primates > Hylobatidae > Hylobates > Hylobates moloch. The sequence continues at coordinate 54,435 of NW_026652389.1, read as the reverse complement.
ATTTTTCCGTTCTTTCCATTCCGTTCCAATTCATTCCATGTCATTCCATTTCACTCCATTCCAATCAATTCCATTCCATTCTGTTCTCTTCCACTAGAATCGACTCCACCCCCTCCAATCCATTCCATTCCATACACATTCAATTCAAATAAACTCTTCTCCCCTCTACTCTTCTCCACTCCACTCCAATCCATTCCATTCCATTCCGTTCAATTCAAATCCACACTGCTTATCTCAACTCCTCTCCAATCCACTGTATTCCATTCCTTCCCATTCAACTCCTTTCCAGTCCACTGCATGCCATTCTATTCCATTCCGTTCCACTCCACTCCACCCAAATCCGCTCCCTTCCTTTCTTCTCCATTCCACTCCAGTACACTCCACTGTACCTTTTTCCATTCTTTCCATTCCCTTTCATTCCATTCCATTCCTTTCCAACCCATTCCATTCCATTGCATTCCATTCTTTTCCTCTAGAATCCACTCCTCTCCACTCCAATCCATTCCTTTCCATTCCATTCATTTCAAATCCACTCTTCTGCATTCCACTCCTATCCACAATGCTGTATTCAATTGATTCCCATTGACCTGCATTCCAATGCACTCCATTCCTTTCCATTCAATTACATTCCATTCCATTCAACTCCTTTCCACACCACAGCCCTCCCTTCCTTTCTTCTCCATTCCTCTCCACTGCACTCCACTGCACATTTTTCATTCCATTCCATTCAATTCAATTCCAATCCAATCCATTCCATTGCACTCCATTCCACTCCATTGCATTCCATTCCATTCCATTCCATTCCATTGCATTCCATTCCATTCCATTCCATTCCATTCCATTCCATTCCATTGCATTCCATTCCATTCCATTCCATTCCATTGCATTCCATTACATCATATTGCATTGCATTCCATTCTTTCTATTCCACTGCATTGCATTGCATTCCATTCCATTCCTTTCCATTCCATTCCATTCCATTCCATTTCATTCAACTCCATTACATTCTTTTCCACTAGAATCCCCTCCACTACCCTCCATTCCATTCCATTACATTACACTCATTTCAAATCCACTCTTCTCCACTCCCCTCCACTCCAATAAAATCCATTACATTACATTCAGTTCAAATCCACTCTTCTCCACTCCACTCCTCTCCACTCCACTGCATTCCATTCCTTCCCATTCGCCTCCATTAAAGTCCACTCCTTTCCATTCCATTCCAATCCATTCAGTTGTATTCCATTTCATTGAATTTATTTCCATTTCATTGCATTCCATTCCATTCCATTCCACTCCATTCCACCCAACTGCTCTCCCTTTCTTTCTTCTCCATTCTGCTTCAGTATACTGCACTGCATTTTTTCCATTCTATCACATTCCATTCCATTTCATTCCATTCCATTCCATTCCATTATTTCACTCCATTCCATTCCATTCCCGTCCACGCAACTCCATACCAATCCACTGCATTCCATTCCATTCCATTGCACCTGAATCCAATCTATCTACTCCCCTTCATTCCACTCCACTTCACTCCATTCCATTCCTTCCCATTCCACTCCACTCCATGACACTCCACTCCATTCAATTCATTTCCAATACACTGCACTCCACTCCATTCCACTACATTGCATTACATTCCTATTCATTCCTTTCCATTGTATTCCATGCCGTTGCATTACTTTCCATTCCGTTGCATTCTGCTGCAATCCACTCCACTCCAATCCATGGCATTTCATTCCATTCCATGCCATTCCGTTGCATTCCATTCCATTCAATTCAAATCCACTCTTCTCCACTCCACTCCTATCCACTCCACTGCAATCCATTCTTTCCATTTCAGCTCCTTTCCAGAGCATTCCATTCCTTTCCAATCCATTTTTTTCCTTTCCTTTCCATTCCACTCCACTACACTGCCTCCTTTCTTCTCCCTTAAACTCCACTACATTCCACTGCACTTTTTTCCAGTCAATCCATTCCATTCCATTCCATTCCCTTCTTTCCCTCTTGAATCCACTCTACTCCAATCCATTCCTTTCATTCCATTCAATTCAAATCCACTCTTCTGCTCTCTACTCTCTGCACAGCACTGCATTACTTTCATTCCCTTTGGCCTCCATTCCAATCCACTCCATTCAATTCTTTTCCGTTGCATTGCATTCCATTTTATCCCATTCTATTCCACTCCATTCCACTCAACTCCACTCCCTTCCTTTCTTCTCCATTCCTCTACACTGCACTCCACTGCACATTTTTCCATTCCGTTCCATTCCATTCCAATCCATTCAATTCCTTATCATTCATTTCCATTCCATTATATTCCTTTCCATTCCATTCTATACCATTCCATTCCATTCCATTGCATTCCATTCAATTCCATTCCTTGACATTCTATTGCATTGCATTCCTTTGCATTCCATTCCATTCCCTTCCCTTCCATTCCATTCCATTCCCTTCCATTCCATTCAATTCCATTCCATTCTTTTCCACTAGACTCCACTCCACTCCATTCCATTCCATTCCATTATATTCAATTCAAGTCCACTCTTCCTCATTCCATTCATCTCCACTCCACTCCAATCCAATCCAATCCATTACGTTACATTCAATTCAAATCCAATCTTCTCCACTCCACTCTTCTCCACTCCACTGCATTCCATTCCTTCCCCTTCACCTCCATTAAAGTCCACTCCATTCCACTCCATTCCATTCTATTCCATTCCATTCCCTTCCATTCCATTCCATTGCATTCCATTTCATTTTATTTCATTCCATACCAATCCATTCCATTGCATTCTGATCTTTTCCACTAGAATACACTCTCCTCCACTCCAATGCATTCCATTCCATTCCATTCATTTCAAATATACACTTCTCCACTCCACTCCTCTCCAGTCCACTGCTTTGCATTCCTTCCCATTCAACTCCATTCCAGTTCACTGCATTCCATTCAATTCCATTCCATTGCACTCCATTCCACCCAACTCCTCTCCCTTCTTTTCTTCACCATTCCACTCCACTCCACTCCACTGAACTTTTTCCCTTTCATTCCATTCCTTTCCATTTCATTCCATTTGATTCCATTTCATTCCATTTCCAGCAATTCCATTCCATTCCGTTCTCTTCCAATAGAATCCACTGCACTCCACTCCAATCCTTTCCATTCCATTCCATTACATTCATATCCACTCTTCTCCCCTTGAATCCCCTCCATTCCTCTCCAATCTATTCCTTTCCATTCCATTCCATTCAAATGCACCCTTCTTCGCTCAACTCCTCTCCAGTCCACTGAATTCCATTCCTTCCCATTCAACTACCTTCCAGTCCACTGTATTCCATTATATTCCATTCCATTCCACTCTATTCCACCCAACTCCTCTCCCTTACTTTATTCTCCTTACCACGCCATTACACTCCACTGTACTTTTTTCCATTCTTTCCATTCCGTTTCATTCCATTCCATTCCATTCCATTCCTTTCCATTCTTTTCTACTAGAATCCACTCCACTCCAATCCTTTCCTTTCCATTCCATTCGTTTCAAATCCACTCTTCTGCACTCCACTCCCATCCACACCACTGTATTCCATTGGTTCCCATTCAGGTCCATTCCAATCCACTCCATTGAATTCCATTTTATTCCATTCCATTCCTTTCCATTCCATTCCATTCCTTTCGGCTATACTCACTTCCTTTATTTTCCATTCCACTCCACTGCACTCCCCTGCATTTTTTACATTCTATTCCATTCTTTTCCATTCCAACCCACTCCATTCCATTCCACTCCACTCCATTCCATTCCATTTCATTCCAGTCCATTCCATTTCATTCCAGTACATTCCATTTCCTTCCACGCAACTCCACTCCAATCCACTGCATTCCATTCCATTCCATTCAATTGCACCTGAATCCAATCTACTCCCTTCCCTTCCAATCCACTCCACTCCACTCCATTCCATTCCTCCCATTCAACTCCCATCCACCACACTCCAATCTGTTCCATTCCTTTCCAATACACTCCACTCCACTCCATTCCATTACATTCAATTACATTCGTTTTCATTCCTTTCCATTGTATTCCATTTCATTCCATTACTTTCCATTCCATTCTACTGCAATCCTCTCCACTTCAATCCACAGCGTTTCATTCCTTTCCATCCCATTCCATTGCAATCCATTCCATTGAATTCAAATCCACTCTTCTCCACTCCACTCCTCTCCACTACATAGCAATCCATTCCTTCCCGTGCAACTTCATTCCAGACCATTGCATTCCATTCCATTATCTTCCATTCCATTCCATTCCACTCCATTCCACTCCACTGCTCCTTTCTTCTCCCTTCCACTCCACTACACTCCACTGCTTTTTTTTCCATTCTTTCCATTGCATTCCGTTCTTTCCCACTTGAATCCACTCAACCCCAATCCAATCCATTCGTATCCAGTCCATTCAATTCAAATCCACTCTTCTCCACTCCACTACTTCCCACTCCAATGCAATCCATTCCTTCCCATTCAGCTTCATTCCGGACCATTCCATTCCATTCCATTCTATTTCATTCCATTCCATTCCATTCTATTCCGCTCCAGTCCACTGTCTCCATTATTCTCCCTTCCACTCCACTACATTCCACTGCAATTTTTCCATTCATTCCATTCTATTCCATTCAATTCTCTCCCACTTGAATCCACTCCACTCTGCTCCAATCCATTCTTTTCCTTTCCATTCAATTTAAATCCACTCTTCTGCCTCTTCTGCACTCTACTCTCTGCACACCACTGCATTCCATTCCTTCGCATTCACCTCCATTCCAATCCACACCACTCAATTCCATTCTATTGCATTCCATTCCATTTCATCCCATTCCATTCCACTCCATTCCACTCAAATCCACTACCTTCCTTTCTTCTCCATTCCAATCCACAGCACTCCACTGCACTTTTTACCATTCTTTTACATTCCATTCCATTGCATTCCATTCTATTCCATTCCATTCCATTCATTTCCCTTCAATTCCATTCCACTTCACTCCATTTCTCTCTACTCTACTCCATTCCTTTCTTCTCCATTCCACTCCACTACTCTCCACTGCACATTTTTGTATTCATTCCATTCCATTCCATTCCATTCCATTCCATTCCATTCTATTCAAATGCTCTCTTCTGCACTCCACTCCTCTCCACACCACTGCATTCCTTTCCTTCCCATTCGCCTCCATTCCAATCCACTCCATTCAATTCCATTCCATCATATTCCATTCCATTTCATCCCATTCCATTCCACTCCATTCCACTGAACTCTACTCCCTTCCTTTCTTCTCCATTCCACTCCACTGCACTCCACCGCGCTTTTTTCCACTTCATTCCATTCCATTCCATTGCATTCCATTCTATCCCATTGCATTCCCTTCCATTTCGTTCCATACCATTCCATTCCATTCCATTCCACTTCACTCCATTCCACTTCACTCGTTCCCATTCCTTTCTTCTCCATTCCACTCCATGACTCTCCACTGCACTTTTTTGTATTCCTTCCATTCCATTCCATTCCATTCCATTCAATACAATTCAAATCCACTCTTCTGGACTCCACTCCTCTCCACACCACTGTGTTCCTTTCATTCCCATTCGCCTCCTTTCCTATCCACTCCATTCCTTTACATTACATTCCATTCCATCTCATTCCATTCCAATACATTCCACTCAACTCAACTCCCTTCCTTTCTTCTCCGTGCCTCTCCACTGCATTTCATATCACTTTTGTCCATTCCATTTCGTTCCTTTCCATTCCATTCCATTGCATTCCATTGCATTCCGTTCCATTCCATTCCATAACATTCCATTCCATTCCATTCCACTCCAATCCACTCCCTTCCTTTCTTTTCCATTCCACACCACTGCACTTCACTGCACTTTATTCCATTCCATTGCATTCCATTCCATTCCATTCCATTCCATTCCATCCCATCCCATTCCATTCCATTCCATCCCATTCCATTCCATTCAATTCCCTTCCACACAACTCCAGTCCAATCCACTGCATTCCATTCAATTCCATTCGTTTCCATTCCATTCCATTCCATTACTACTGAATCCAATCTACTCCTTTCCATTCCCCTCCACTCCACTCCAATCCACTCCATTTCATTCCTTCCCATTCCACTACACTCCACCACACTCCCCTCTATTCCATTCATTTCCAATACACTGCACTGCACTGCTTTCTATTCCATTCCATCCCATTCCTTTTCATTCCGTTTCATTGTATGCCTTTCCATTCCATTCCATTAGTTTCAATTCCATTCCATTATACTCCAATCCGCTCCAGTCTATTCCCCTGTATTTCATTTCCTTCCATCCCATTCCATTGCGTTCCATTAGATTGAATTCAAATCTACCCTTCTCCTCTCCACTCGTCTCCACTCCACTGCATTCCATTCCGTCCCTTTCACCTCCATTCCTGTCCACTCCGTTCCATTTCATTCCAGAACAATCCATTCCATTCCGTTCCACTCCATTCCATTCCATTCCATTCCATTCCATTCCATTCCATTCCTTTCCATTCCATTCCATTCCATTCCATTCCATTCCATTCCGCACTATACTATTCTATTCTATTCTATTCTATTCCTTTCTTTCAACAATTTCTCAATCTGTTACCCTGGCTGGATTGCAGTGGCACAATATCAACTCACATTTTATTTCACTATGCCATTCCATTCCATTCCATTTCACTCGATTCCATTCCATTCCAATGAATTTCATTCCATTCCGTTCCATTACGTTCCATTGCACTCCATTCCATTCTATTCCTTTCTGTTCCACTCCTTTCCGTTCAGTCCTGTTCCATTTCCTTCCTTTCTGTTCCATTCTGTTCCATTGCACTCCATTCCTTTCCATTCCATTCCATTCCATTCCACCGTATTCTATTGTATTCCTTTCTTTCAACAAGTTCTCAATCTGTACCCTGGCTGGATTGCAGTGCCACAATGTCAGTTCACATTTTATTTCACTGTTTCATTCCGTTCCATTCCATTGTATTCCATTAGATTCCATTCCATTCCATTCCATTTCCTTCCAATCGATTTCACTCCATTCTATTCCATTCCATTCCATTGCACTCCATTCCATTCCAATCCATTCCATTCGATTCCATTCCACTCCATTCCATTCCAGTCAAATCCATTGCATTCCACCCTATTCTATTCTATTCCTTTCTTTCAACAAGTTCTCAGTCTGTCATCCTGGCTGGATTGCAGAGGCACAATGTCAGCTCACATTTTATTTCACCGTTCCATTTGATTCCATTCCACTCCATTAAATTCCTTTCCATTTCAATCCATTCCATTCCATTGTACTCCATTCCATTCCATTCCATTGTACTCCATTCCATTCCATTCCTTTCCACACTACTCTATTTTTTCCTTTCTTTCAAGAATTTCTCAATCTGTTTCCTTGGCTGGATTACAGTGGCACAATGTCAGCTCAGATTTTATTTCTCCGTTCCATTCCATTCCATTCCATTCCTTTCCATTTCATTCCATTCCGCTCCGTTCCATTACATTCCATTCCTTTCCATTCCATCCATTCCATTCCATTCAATTCCGTTCCATTCTGTTCCATTCTCTTCCATTCCATTCCATTTCCTTACATTCCATTCCATTCCATTCCTTTCCATTCGATTCCGTTCCATTCCTTTCCATTGCACTCCATTCCATTCCATTCCATTCCATTCCATTCCACACTATTCTATTGTATTCCCTTCTTTCATCAAGTTCTCACTCTCTCACCCTGGCTGGATGGCAGTGGCACAATATCAACTGACATTTTATTTCACCGTTCCATTGCACTGAATTCCATTCCATTCCATTCCTTTTCATTCCATTCCTTTCCATTCCGTTCCATGGCACTCCATTCCATTCCATTCCATTCCGTTCCATTCGATTCCATTCCATTGCATTGCTTTCCATTCCATTCTAATCCATTCCATTCCATTCCATTCCGTTCTGTTCCATTCCATTGCACTCCATTCCATTCCATTTCACTCCATTCCATCCCATTCCATTCCATTCCGTTTTAATCCATTACATTGCTCTCCATTCCTTTCCTTCCCATTCTATTCCTTTCCATTCGATTCCATTCCTCACTATTCTAATCTACTATTTTCTTTAAAGAAGTTCTCAATCTTTCACCCTGGATGGATTGCAGTGGCACAATGTCAGGTCACATTTTATTTCGCCATTTCCTTCCATTCCACTAAATACCTTTCCATTCCATTCCATTCCATAACATTCCATTTCATTCCATTGTGTTCCCTTCCCTTCTTTTGTACTACATTACATTACATTACATTACATTACATTACATTACATTACATTA
>NW_026652389.1:0-46045 GCF_009828535.3 Hylobates moloch | reverse complement strand
TACATTACATTACATTACATTACATTACATTACATTACATTACATTACATTACATTACATTACATTCTGCCCTATTCTATTCTATTCCTTTCTTTCAACAATTCTCAATATGTCACCCTGGCTGGGTTGCAGTGGCAAAATGTCAGCTCACATATTATTTCACCATTCCTTCCATTCCATTCCATTCCATTCCATTCCATTCCATTGCATTCCATTCCGTTCCGTTCCGTTCTGTTCCGTTCCATTCCATTCCATTCCACTGCAATCCATTCCATTCCATTCCATTCCACTGCAATCCATTCCATTCCATTCCAGTTCACTCTTTGCATTTCATTCCATTCCATTGCACTCCATTCCTTTCGATTCCATTCCATTCCAATCCATTCCATTCCACACTATTCTATTATATTGCCTTCTTTCAACAAGTTCTCAATATGTCACCCTGGCTGAGTTGCAGTGGCACAATGTCAGCTCACGTTTTATTTCACCATTCAATTCCTTTCTATTTCATTCCATTGCATTCCTTTCCATTTCATGCCTTTTCATTCCATTTCGTTCAATTGCACTCCATTCCATTCAATTCATTTCCATTCCATTCCATTTCATTCCATTCCATTCTATTCTATTCCATTGCACTCCATTCCATTCCATTCATTTCCATTCCATTCCATTCCACACTACTCTATTCTAATCCTTTATTCAACAATTTGTCAATCAGTCAGCATTGCTGGATTGCAGTGGCACAATGTCAGCTCACATTTTATTTCACCATTCCATTCCATTCCATTCCATTCCATTCCATTCCATTACATTACATTTCGTTCCATTCTGTTCCATTCCTTTCCACTGCATTCCATTCCATTCCATTCCATTCCATTCCATTCCATTCCATTCCATTCCACACTATTCTATTCTATTCCTTTCTTTCAACAAGTTCTCAATCTGTCAGCCTGGCTGGAATGCCATGGCACAATGTCAGATCACATTTTATTTCACCGTTTCATTCCACTCCATTCCATTCTGTTCCATTTCGTTCTATTCCTTTCCATTCCGTTCCATTGCACTCCATTCCTTTCAATTCCGTTCCATTCCATTCCATTCCACTGCTCTCCAATCCATTCCGTTCTATTCAATTCCACACTATGCTATTCTATTCCTTTCTTTCAACAAGATCTCAATCTGTCACGCTGGCTGGATTGCAGTGGCACAAAGACAGCTCACACTTTATTTCACATTTCCATCTCATTCCATTCCATTCCATTCCAATTTGATTCCAATCCATTCCAATCATTTCCATTGCAATCCAATCCATTCCCTTCCATTCCATTCCATTCCTTTCCATTCCATCCATTCCATCCATTCCATTTCATTCCATTCAATTCTGTTCCATTCCGTTCCATTCTCTTCCATTCTATTCCATTCCATTCCATTCCATTCCATTCCATTCCATTCCATTCCATTCCATGTCATTCTGTTCCATGCCATATTATCATATTCTATTTCTTTCTTTAAAGAAGTTCTCAATCTGTAACCCTGGCTGGATTGCAGTGGCACAATTTCAGCTCATATTTTATTTCACTCTTCCATTCCATTCCATTCCGTTCCATTCCATTGCATTGCATTCCATTCCATTCCATTCCACACTATTCTATTTCTTACTTTAAAAAAGTTCTCAATCTGTCACACTGGCTGGATTTCAGTGTCAAAATGTCACCTCACATTTTATTTCACCATCCCATTCCATTCCATTCCATTCCATTCCATTCCATTCCATTCCAATCCATTCCATTTCATTCCATTCTGTTCCAATCCGTTTCATTGCACTCCATTCCATTCCATTCCATTCCATTCCATTATATTCCACACTATTCTATTCTATTGCTTTCTTTAAAGAAGTTCTCAGTCTTTCACCCTTGCTGGATTGCAGTGACACAATGTCAGCTCACATTTTATTTCAGCGTTCCCTTCCATTCCACTCCATTCCTTTCAATTCAATTCAATTCAATTGCATTCCATTCCATTCATTTTGTACCATTCAGTTCCATTCCATTCCACTGCACTCCATTCCATTCCATTCCACTACATTCCATTACATTCCTTTTCACACTACTCTATTCTATTGCTTTCTTTCAGCTATTTTTCAATCTGTCACCCTGGCTGAATTACACTGGCACAATATCAGCTCCCATTTTATTTCACCACTCCTTTCTATTCAATACCATTCCATTCTATTCCATTCCATTCTATTCCATTCCATTCCATTCCATTCCATTCCATTCCATTCCATTCCATTCCATTCCGTTCCCTTCCATTCTGTTCCATTCCATTTCATCCCATTCCATTGCACTCCATTTTATTGCTTTCCATTCCATTCCATGCATTCCATTCCATGCATTCCATTCCATTCCTTTCCATTCCATTCCATTCCACACTTTTCTATTCTTTTCCTTTATTTCAACAAATTCTCAATCTGTCACCCTGGCTGGATTTCAGTGGCACAATGTCAGCTCACATTTTACTTCACCGTTCCATTCCATTCCGTTCCGTTCCATTTCATTCCATTCCATTTCCCTACATTCCACTCCATTGCACTCCATTCCATTCCATTGAAGTCCATTCCATTCCATTCCATTTCGTTCCGTTCCATTCCATTGCTTTCCATTCCGTTCCGTTCCATTTCTTTAAATTCCGTTTCATTCCATTACATTGCACTCAATTCCACTCCATTCCATTCCCTTTCACTCCATTCCATTCCCTTCCACACTACCCTATTGTATTGATTTCTTTCAATAAGTTCTCAATCTGTCACCTTGCCTGGATTGTACTGGCACTATGTCTGCGCACATTTTATTTCACCGTTTCTTTCCATTCCATTCCATTCCATTCCATTGGATACCATTCCATTCCATTTCATTCCATTCCATTGTATTCCATTCCATTGCACTCCATTCCATTCCATTCCATTCCATTCCATTCCATTCCATTCCATTCCATTCCATTCCATCCCATTCCATTCCATTCCGTTTCATCCCATTCCATTCCATTCCATTTCATTCCATTCCATTCCATTGCAATCCATTCCATTCCATTCAGTTCCATTCCGTTCAATTGTACTCCATTCCATTCCGTTCTATTCCATTCCATTCCATTCCGTTCCATTCTCTTCCATTTCTTTCCATTCGGTTCAATTCCAATTCATTCCATTGCGTTTGATTTCATGCCATTGCTCTCCATTCCATTGCATTCCATTCCATTCCATTCCAGACTATTCTATTCTATTCCTTTAATTCAACCAGTTCTCAATCTGTCACCCTGGCTGGATTACAGTGTCACAATATCAACTCATATTTCATTTCACCGTTCCATTGAATTCCATTCCATTCCATTCCTTTTCATTCCATTCCGTTCCATTCCATTCCATCTCACTCCATTCCATTACATTTCTTTCCATTCCATTCCATTCCATTCTATTCCATTCCATTTCGTTCAAATACATTCCATTCCATTCCAATACATTTCATTCCATTCCATTCCATTCCACTCCATTGCATTCCACCCTATTCTACTCTATTCCTTTCTTTGAAAAGTTTTTCAATCGGTCACCCTGGCTGGATTGCAGTGACACTATATCAACTCAACTTTCTTTTCACAGTTCTATACGATTCCATTCCATTCCATGAAATTCCATTCCATTTCAATCCATTCCATTTCACTCCGTTCCATTACACTCCATTCCATTCCCTGGAATTCCGTTTAACTCCATTCCATTCCATCCCATTTCATTCCACACTATTCTATTCTATTTCTTACTTTCAACAACTTCTCAGTCTGTAACCCTGGCTAGATTGCAGTGGCACAATGTCAGCTTACATTTTATTTCACCTCCAATTCCAATACATTCCATTCCATTCGACTCCATTCCATTCCATTCTATTTTACTCCATTCCCTTCCATTCCGTTCCATTGCACTCCTTTCCATTCCATTCCATTATATTCCATTCCACACTATTCTATTCTATTACTTTCTTTCAACAAGTTCTCAATCTCTCACATTGGCTGACTTGCAGTGGCACAATGTCAGCACACATTTTATTTCACCATTCCATCCTGTTCCATTCCATTCCATTCCATTCCATTCCATTCCATTCCATTTAGTTACATTCCGTTCTATTCCGTTCCATAGCACTCCATTGCATTCCATTCCATTCCATTCCATTCGGTTCTGTTCCATTCTGTTCCGTTCCGTTCCGTTCCATTTCTTTCCATTCCGTCTCATTCCTTTCCATTGCTCTCCATTCCACTCCATTTAGTTCCATTCCATTCCATTCCATTCCTTTGCAATCCTTTTCGTTCCATTCTGTTCCATTCCGTTCCATAGCACTCCATTCCCTTCCATTGCAATCCATTCCATTCCGTTCCATTCCATTCCATTCCACTCTATTCTATTGCTTTTTTTCAACAAATTCTCAATCTGTCACCCTGGCTGTGTCTCAATGGGATAATATCAGCTCACGTTTTATTTCACCATTCCATTCCATTCCATTCTGTTCCATTCCATACTATTCCATTGCATTCTGCTCCATTCCATTCCATTTCGTTTCATTCCATTGCATTCCATTCCACACTATTCTATTCTATTCCATTCTTTAAACAAGTTCTCAGTGTTTAATCCTGGCTGGACTGAAGTGGCGCAATATGAGCTCACATTTTATTTCACCGTTCCCTTCCATTCCATTCAATTCCATTTCATTCAATTGCATTCCCTTCCATTCTATTTTATTCCATTCCATTCCATTCTGTTCCATTACACTCCATTCCATTCCTTGGCATTATATTCCCTTCCATTACATTCCACAGTATTCTATTCTACTGCTTTCTTTCAAAAAGTTCTCAATCTGTCACCCTGGCTGAATTGCAAGGGGACAATGTCAGCTCACATTTTATTTCGCACTTCCATTCCATTCCATTCCATTACATTACATTCCATTCCATTTTATTCCATTCCATTCCATTCTATTCCATTCCATTCCATTTAATTACATTCTGTTCCATTCCATTCCATTGCACTCCATTCCATTACTTTGCATTCCATTCCATTCCGTTCTCTTCCATTCCATTCCATTCCATGCTGATCCATTTCTTTCCATTCCAATTCATTCCGTTCCATTGCTGTCAATTCCAATCCATTCCGTTCCGTTTAATTCCATTCCATTCCATTCCAATCCATTCCATGCCATTCCATTCCATGCCGTATTATTATATTCTCTTTCTTTCCTTCAAAAAGTTCTCACTCTGTAACCCTGGCAGTGCCACAATTTCAGCTCACATTTTATTTCACTGTTACATTCGATTCGATTCCATTCCATTCCATTTCATTTCATTCCATTCCATTCTATTCCACTCTGTTCCATTGCACTCCATTCCGTTCCATGCCATTCCATTCCAATCCATTCCATTGCATTCCATTCCATTCCATTCCTCACTATTCTATTCTATTTCTTACTTTCGAAAAGTTCTCAATCCGTCACCCTGGCTGTATTGCAGTGGCAAAATATCTGCTCACATTTTATTTCACCGTCCCATTCCATTACATTCCATTACCTTCGATTCATTTCCATTCCATTCCATTCCTTGCCATTCCATTCCATTCCATTTCATTCCATTCTGTTCCATTCCGTTCCATTGCACTCCATTGCATCCCATTCTATTGCACTCCATTGCATTCCATTCCATTCCATTATATTCCACACTATTGTTTTCTATTCATTTCTTAAACAATTTCTCAGTCTTTCATCCTGGCTGGATTGCAGTGGCACAATGTCAGCTCACATTTTATTTCACCGTTCCTTTGCATTCCACTCCATTCAATTCAATTCAATTCAATTCAATTGCATTCCATTCCATTCCATGTTGTTCCATTCAGTTCCATTCCATTCCACTGTACTCCATTCCATTCAATTCCATTATATTACATTCCATTCCATTTCACACAACTCTACTCTATCGCTCTCTTTCAACTAGTTCTCAATCTGTCCCCATGGCTGAATTACAGTGGCACAATATCAGCCCACATTTTATTTCACCGTTCCATTCCATTCCATTCCATTCCATTCCATTCCATTCCATTCCATTCCGTTCCGTTCCATTCCGGTCCATTCCGGTCCATTGCACTCCATTCGAATGCATTCCATTCCATTCCATTCCACACTATTCTATACTATTGCTTTCTTTCAACAAGTTCTCAATCTGTCACATTGACTGACTTGCAGTGGCACAATGTCAGCTCACATTTTATTTCACCATTCCATCCTATTCCATTCCATTCCATTCCATTCCATTCCATTCTATTCCATTCCATTTAGTTACATTCTGTTCTATTCCGTTCCATAGCACTCCATTCCATTCCATTCCATTCCATTGCATTCCATTCCATTCCATTTAGTTCTGTTCCATTCTGTTCCGTTCCTTTCCATTCCATTTTCTTCCATTCCGTTTCATCCCTTTCCATTGCTCTCCATTCCACTCCATTTAGTTCCATTCCATTCCATTCCATTCCTTTCCATTCCATTCCATTCCATTCCTTTGCAGTCCTTTTCGTTCCATTCTGTTCCATTCCCTTCCATAGCTCTCCATTCCCTTCCATTGCAATCCATTCCATTCCATTCCATTCCATTCCATTCCATTCCACACTATTCTATTATATTGCTTTTTTTCAACAAATTCTCAATCTGTCACCCTGGCTGTGTTTCAGTGGCATAATATCAGCTCACGTTTTATTTCACCATTCCATTCCATTCCATTCTGTTCCGTTCCATACTATTCCATTGCATTAAGTTCTCAGTATTTAACCCTGGCTGGATTGAAGTGGCACAATATGAGCTCACATTTTATTTCACCGTTTCTTTCCATTCCATTTAGTTCCATTCCATTCAATTGCATTCCTTTCCATTCTATTTTATTCCATTCCGTTCCATTCTGTGCCATTGCACTCCATTCCATTCCTTTCCATTATATTCCATTCCATTCCATTCCACAATATTCTATTCTACTGCTTTCTTTCCAAAAGATCTCAATCTGTCACCCTGGCTGAATTGCAGTGGCACAATGTCAGCTCAAATTTTATTTCGCACTTCCATTCCATTCCATTCCATTTAGTTACATTCTGTTCCATTCCATTCCATTGCACTCCATTCCATTCCTTTCCATTCCGTTCTGTTCCATTCCGTTCCATTCTGTGCTGTTCCATTTCTTTCCATTCCAATTCATTCCGTTCCACTGCTCTCCATTCCACTCCATTCCGTTCCGTTCAATTCCATTCCATTCCATTCCATTCCATTCCATTGCATTGCATTCCATTCCAATCCATTCCATGCCATTCCATTCCATGCCACATTATTATATTCTCTTTCTTTCTTTCGAAAAGTTCTCACTCTGTAACCCTGGCAGTGCCACAATTTCAGCTCACATTTTATCTCACTGTTCCATTTGATTCGATTCCATTCCATTCCATTCCATTCCACTCTGTTCCATTGCACTCCATTCCGTTCCATGCCATTCCATTCCAATACATTCCATTGCATTCCATTCCTCACTATTCTATTCTATTTCTTACTTTCGAAAAGTTCTCAATCTGTCACCCTGGCTGTATTGCAGTGGCAAAATGTCTGCTCACATTTTATTTCACCGTCCCATTCCATTACATTCCATTACCTTCGATTCATTTCCATTCCGTTACATTCCATGCCATTCCATTCCGTTCCATTTCATTCCATTCTGTTCCATTCCATTCCATTACACTCCATTGCATTCCATTCCATTGCACTCCATTGTATTCCATTCCATTCCATTATATTCCACACTATTGTTTTCTATTCATTTCTTTAAACAATTTCTCAGTCTTTCATCCTGGCTGGATTGCAGTGGCACTATATCGGCTCACATTTTATTTCACCGTTCCCTTGCATTCCACTCCATTCAATTCAATTCAATTCAATTCAATTCAATTCAATTCAATTCAATTGCATTCCATTCCATGTTGTTCCACTCAGTTCCGTTCCATTCCACTGCACTCCATTCCATTCAATTCCATTATATTCCATTCCATTCCATTTCACACAACTCTATTCTATTGCTCTCTTTCAACTAGTTCTCAATCTGTCACCATGGCTGAATTACAGTGGCACAATATCAGCCCACATTTTATTTCACCGTTCCATTCCATTCCATTCCATTCCATTCCATTCCTTTCCATTCCATTCCGTTCCATTCCAGTCCATTTTGTTCCATTCCGTTCCATTGCACTCCATTCGAATACATTCCATTCCATTCCATTCCACACTATTCTATTCTTTTCCTTTCTTTCAACAAATTCTCAATCTGTCACCCTGGCTAGATTTCAGTGGCACAGTGTCAGCTCACAGTTTATTTCACTGTTCCATTCCACTCCATTCCATTCAATTCCATTCCATCCCATTCCATTCCATTAGATTCCATTCCATTCCATTTCTTTCCATTCCATTACATTACATTCCACTCCATTCCATTCCATTCCATTCCGTTCTGTTCCATTGCAATCCATTCGATTCCATTCCATTCCATTCCATTCAATTGCACTCCACTCCGTTCCGTTCCATTCCATTCCATTTCATCCCATTTGGTTCCATTCCAATTCATTCCAGTGCATTCCATTCCGTTCCATTGCCCTCCATTCCATTCCATTCCATTCCATTCCATTCCATTCCATTCCATTCCATTCCATTCCATTCAATAGCACTCCACTCCGTTCCGTTCCATTCCATTCCATTTCATTCCATTTGGTTCCATTCCAATTCATTCCAGTGCATTCTATTCCGTTCCATTGCCCTCCATTCCATTCCATTCTATTCCATTCCATTCCATTCCTTTCCATTCCATTCCGCACTATTCTATTGTATTCCTTTTTTTCAACAAGTTCTCAATCTGTCACCCTGGCTGGATTACAGTGGCACAATGTCAGCTCATATTTTATTTTGCCGTTCCATTGAATTCCATTCCATTCCATTCTTTTTCATTCCATTCAGTTCCATTCCAATCCATTTCACTCCATTCCATTCCGTTCCATTCCATTCCAATACATTCTATTCCATTCCAATACATTCCATTCCTTTCCATTCCGTTTGACTGCATTGCATTCCACACTATTCTTTTCTATTCCTTTCTTTGAAAAATTTTTCTATCTGTCAACCTGGCTGGATTGCAGTGACACAATATCAGCTCACATTTCTTTTCACTGTTCCATACGATTCCATTGCGTTCCACTAAATTCCATTCCATCTCATTCCATTCCGTTCCACTCAGTTCCATTGCACTCCATTCCATTCCATGCCATTCTATTTAATTCCATTCCATTCCATTCCTTTCCATTCCGCACCCTTCTATTTCTTACTTTCAACAACTTCTCAGTCTGTCACGCTGGCTGGATTGCAGTGGCACAATGTCAGCTCACATTTTATTTCACCCTCCGATTCCTGTACATTCCATTACATTTGATTCCATTCCATTTCATTCCATTCCATTCCATTTCATTCCATTCTGTTCCATTCCGTTCCTTTGCAGTCCCTTCCTTTCCACTCCATTCCATTATATTCCACACTATTCCATTCTATTCCTTTCTTTAAACAAGTTCTCAGTCTTTAACCCTGGCTGGATTGAAGTGGCACAATATCAGTTCACATGTCATTTCACCGTTCCCTTCCATTCCACTCCATTCCATTCCATTCAGTTGCATTCCATTCCTTTCCATTTTGTTCCATTCCATTCCATTGCAATGCATTCCATTCCATTCCATTGCACTGCATTCCATTCCATTCCATTATATTCCATTCCATTCCATTCTACACTATTCTATTCTATTGCTTTCTTTCAACAAGTTCTCAATCTGTCACCCTGGCTGAATTGCAGTGGCACAATGTCAGCTCACAGTTTATTTCACCGTTCCATTCAATTCCATTCCATTCCATTCCATTCGATTCCATTCCATTCCATTCCATTTAGTTACATTCCGTTCTATTCCATTCCATTGCACTCCATTCCATTCCATTGCATTCCATTCCATCCATTCCATTCAGTTCTGTTCCATTGCGTTCCGTTCCATTCCATTCCATTTCTTTTCTTTCCATTTCATTTCGTTCCATTGCTCTCCATTCGACTCCATTCCGTTCCATTCCATTCCATTCCTTTCCATTCCATTGCATTCCATTCCATTCCTTTCCAATCCTTTTCCTCCATTCTGTTCCATTCCGTACCATTGCAATCAATTCCGTTCCATTCCATTACATTCTATTCACACTATTCTGTTATATTGCTTTCTTTCAACAAGTTCTCAATCTGTCACCCTGGCTGTGTTGCAGTGGCACAATGTAAGCTCACGTTTTATTTCTCCATTCCATTCCGTTCTCTTCCATTCCGTACCGTTCCGTTGCATTCCGTTCCATTCCATTTCTTTTCGTTCCATTCCTTTCCGCTCCATTCCATTCCACACTATTCTATTCTATTCCTTTCTTTAAACAAGTTCTCAGTCTTTAACCCTGGCTGGATTGAAGTGGCACAATATCAGCTCACATTTTATTTCACTGTTCCCTTCCCTTCCCCGTCATTCCATTCAATTCTATTCCATTCAAATTTCATTCCATTCCATTCTATTTTACTCCATTCCATTCCATTCCGTTCCATTGCACTCCTTTCCATTCCATTCCAATATATTCCATTCCATTCCATTATATTCCATTCCATTCCATTCCACACTATTCTATTCTGTTGCTTTCTTTCAACAAGTTCTCAATCTGTCACATTTGCTGACTTGCAGTGGCACAATGTCAGCTCACATTTTGTTTCACCATTCCATCCTATTCCATTCCATTCCATTCCATTCCATTCCATTTAGTTACATTCCATTCTATTCCGTTCCATAGCACTCCATTCCATTCCATTCCATTCCATTCCATGCCGTTCTATTCCATTCTGTTCCGTT
This sequence comes from Hylobates moloch, assembly GCF_009828535.3. Taxonomy (NCBI): domain Eukaryota; kingdom Metazoa; phylum Chordata; class Mammalia; order Primates; family Hylobatidae; genus Hylobates; species Hylobates moloch. The sequence goes on along the minus strand of NW_026652389.1, from coordinate 35,037 downwards.
CCGTTCCGTTCCATTTCTTTCCATTCCGTTTCATTCCTTTCCATTGCTCTCCATTCCACTCCATTTAGTTCCATTCCATTCCATTCCATTCCACTCCATTCCATTCCATTCCTTTGCAATCCTTTTCATTCCATTCTGTTCCATTCCATTCCATAGCCTCCATTCCCTGCCATTGCAATCCATTCCGTTCCATTTCATTCCATTCCATTCCACACTGTTCTGTTATATTGCTTTTTATCAACAAATTCTCAATCTGTCACCCTGGCTGTGTTGCAGTGGCGTAATATCAGCTCACGTTTTATTTCACTATTCCATTCCATTCCATTCCATTCTGTTCCGTTCCATACTATTCCATTGCATTGTGCTCCATTCCATTCCATTTCGTTCCATTCCATTGCATTCCATTCCACACTATTCTATTCTATTCCACTCTTTAAACAAGTTCTCAGTATTTAACCCCAGCTGGATTGAAGTGGCGCAATATGAGCTCACATTTTATTTCACCGTTCCATTCCATCCATTCCACTCCATTCCATTCCTTTCCATTCCGTTCCATTCCACAATGGTCAATTGTATTCCTTACTTGCCACAATTTCTCAATCTGTCACCCTGGCTGGATTGCAGAGGCACAATGTCAGCTCACATTTTATTTCACCGTTCCATTCCATTCCATTCCATTTCATTCAATTCCTTTCCATTCCATTCCATTCCATTGCAATCCATTCCATTCCATTCCATTCCGTTCCATTCTCTTCCTTTTCATTCCATTCAGTTCAATTCCAATTCATTCCATTGCGTTCAATTTCGTGCCATTGCCCTCCATTCCATTGCATTCCATTCCATTCCATTCCATTCCATTCCATTCCATTCCACACTATTCTATTCTATCCCTTTATTTCAACCAGTTCTCAATCTGTCACCCTGGCTGGATTACACTGTCACTACGTCAACTCATATTTCATTTCACCGTTCCATTGAATTCCATTCCATTCCATTCCTTTTCATTCCATTCTGTTCCATTCCATTCCATTTCACTCCATTCCATTACATTTCTTTCCATTCCATTCTATTCCATTCCATTTCGTTCCAATACATTCCATTCCATTCCAATACATTTCATTCCATTCCATTCCATTCGACTCCATTGCATTCCACCCTATTCTATTCTATTCCTTTCTTTGAAAAGTTTTTCAATCTGTCACCCTGGCTGGATTTAAGTGAGACAATATCAGCTCACCTTTCTTTTCGCAGTTTTATACGATTCCATTCCATTCCATTAAATTCCATTCCACTTCAATCCATTCCATTTCACTCCGTTCCATTACACTCCATTCCATTCCCTGGAATTCCGTTTAATTCCATTCCATTCCATTCCATTCCATTCCATTCCATTCCATTCCACAGTATTCTATTCTATTTCTTACTTTCAACAACTTCTCAATCTGTAACCCTGGCTAGATTGCAGTGGCACAATGTCAGCTTACATTATATTTCACCATCCAATTCCAATACATTCCATTCCATTCGACTCCATTCCATTCCACTCGATTCCATTCCATTCCAATGCATTCCATTCCATTCCATTCCATTTCATTCCATTCTGTTCAATTCCATTCTATTGCACTCCGTTCCATTCCATTCCATTGTATTCCACACTTTTCTATTCTATTCCTTTCTTATACAAGTTCTCAGTCTTTAACCATTGCTGGACTGAAGTGGCACAATATCAGCTCACATTTTATTTCACCGTTATCTTCCATTCCACTCCATTCCATTCCATTCCATTCATTTCCATTCCTTTCAGTTCCATTCCATTCCATTCCATTTTATTCCATTCCTTTCCATTCCTTTCAATTGCACTCCATTCCATTATATTCCATTCCACACTATTCTGTTCCATTGTTTTCTTTCAACAAGTTCTCAATCTGTCACCCTGGCTGAATTGCAGTGGCACAATGTCAGCTCACATTTTATTTCACCGTTCCATTCCATTCCATTCCATTCCATTGCATTCCATTCCATTCCGTTCCATTCTATTTCATTCCATTCCATTTAGTTCCATTCCGTTCCATTCCCTTCCATTGCGCTCCATTCCATTGCATTGCATTGCATTCCATTCCGTTGCATTGCATTCCGTTCCATTCCTTTCCATTCCATTTCTTTCCATTCCATTTAATCCCATTCAATTGCTCTCCATTCCACTCCATTCCGTTACATTCCATTCCATTCTATTCCATTCCATTCCTTTCCAATCCTTTTCATTCCATTCCATTCAATTCGGTTCCATTGCACTCCATTCCATTCTGTTCTGTTCCATTCCATTCCATTCTTTTCCATTCCACACTATTCTATTATATTGCTTTCTTTCAACAAGTTCTCAATCTGTCACCCTGGTTGAGTTGCAGTGACACAATGTCAGCTCACGTTTTATGTCACCATTCCATTCCATTTCATCCCATTCCATTCCATTCCATTCTATTTCATTCGATTCCATTCCATTCCATGCCATTCCATTTCGTGCCATTCCATTCCATTCTGTTCCATTGCGACCATTCCATTCAATTCAATTCCATTCCATTCCATTTCATTCCATTCCATTCTATTCCATTCCAGTGCACTCCATTCCATTCCATTTCATTTCGGTCCATTCCATTCCATTCCTCTGCATTGCACTCCATTGCATTCCTTTCCACTACATTCCATTCCACACTTTTATATCCTATTCCTTTCTTTCAACTAGTTCTCAATCTGTCACACTGGCTGGTGACAATTTATTTCACCGTTCCATTCCGTTCCAATGCATTCCATTTCGTTCCATTCCTTTCCATTCCATTCCATTCCTTTCCATTCCATTCCATTCCACACTATGCTATTCTATTCCTTTCTTTCAACTAGTTCTCAATCTGTCACCCTGGCTGGATTGCAGTGGCACAAAAACAGCTCACATTTTATTTCACATTTCCATCTCATTCCATTCCATTCCATTCCATTCTGTTTCTTTCTATTCCGTTCTGATGCTTTCCATTGCATTCCAGTCAATTGCCTTCCTATCCATTCCATCCATTCCATCAATTCCATTCAATTCCATTCCATTCCGTTCATTCTCTTCCATTCCATTCCGTTTTCTTCCATTCCATTCCATTCCATTCCATTCCATTCCATTCCATTGCATTCCATTCCAATCCATTCCTTGCCATTCCATTCCATGCCATATTATTATATTCTCTTTCTTTCTTTCAAAAAGTTCTCACTCGGTAACCCTGGCAGTGCCACAATTTCAGCTCACATTTTATTTCACTGTTCCATTCGATTCGATTCCATTCCATTCCATTTCATTCCATTCCATTCCATTCCACTCTGTTCCTTTGCACTCCATTCCGTTCCATGCCATTCCATTCCAATCCATTCCATTGCATTCCATTCCATTCCATTCCTCACTATTCTATTTCTTACTTTCGAAAAGTTCTCAATGTGTCACCCTGGCTGTATTGCAGTGGCAAAACGTCTGCTCACATTTTATTTCACTGTCCCATTCCATTACATTCCATTACCTTTGATTCATTTCCATTCCATTCCATTCCATGCCATTCCATTCCATTCCATATCATTCCATACTGTTCCATTCCGTTCCATTGCACTCCATTGCATTCCATTCCATTCCATTATATTCCACACTATTGTTTTCTATTGATTTCTTTAAACAATTTCTCAGTCTTTCAACCTGGCTGGATTGCAGTGGCACAATGTCAGCTCACATTTTATTTCACCGTTCCCTTGCATTCCACTCCATTCAATTCAATTCAATTCAACTCAATTCAATTCAATTCAATTGCATTCCATTCCATTCCACATTATTCCATTCAGTTCCATTCCATTCCCCTGCCCTCCATTCCATTCAATTCCATTATATTCCATTCCATTCCATTTCACACAACTGTATTCTATTGCTCTCTCTCAACTAGTTCTCAATCTGACACCATGGCTGAATTACAGTGGCACAATATCAGCTCACATTTTATTTCACCGTTCCATTCCATTCCATTCCATTCCATTCCATTCCATTCCAGTCCATTCCGGTCCATTCCGTTCCATTGCACTCCATTAGAATGCAATCCATTCCATTCCATTCCACACTATTCTATTCTTTTCCTTTCTTTCAACAAATTCTCAATCTGTCACCCTGGCTGGATTTCAGTGGCACAATGTCAGCTCACATTTTATTTCACCGTTCCATTCCACTCCATTCCATTCAATTCCATTCCATCCCATTCCATTCCTTTAGATTCCATTCCATTCCATTTTATTCCATTCCATTACATTACATTCCATTGTACTCCATTCCATTCCATTCTATTCCATTCCATTACATTACATTCCATTGTACTCCATTCCATTCCATTCTATTCCATTCCATTCAATTCCATTCTGTTCCATTGCAATCCATTCCATTCCATTCCATTCAATTGCACTCCACTCCGTTCTGTTCCATTTCATTCCATTCAGTTCCATTCCAATTCATTCCAGTGCATACTATTCCGTTCCATTGCCTTCCATTCCATTCCATTCCATTCCATTCCATTCCATTCCATTCCATTCCTTTCCATTCCATTCCTTTCCATTCCATTCCTTTCCATTCCATTCCACACTATTCTATTGTATTCCTTTCTTTCAACAAGTTCTCAATCTGCCACCCTGGCTGGATTACAGTGGCACAATGTCAGCTCATATTTTATTTCACCGTTCAATTGAATTCCATTCCATTCCATTCCTTTTCATTCCATTCAGTTCCATTCCATTACATTTCACTCCATTCCATTCCGTTCCATTCCATTCCAATACATTCCATTCCATTCCATTCCAATACCTTCCATTCCTTTCCATTCCATTTGAGTCCATTGCATTCCGCACTATTCTTTTCTATTCCTTTCTTTGAAAAATTTTTCAATCTGTCAACCTGGCTGGATTTCAGTGACACAATATCAGCTCACCTTTCTTTTCACTGTTCCATACGATTCCATTGCGTTCCACTAAATTCCATTCCATCTCATTCCATTCCGTTCCACTCAGTTCCATTGCACTCCATTCCATTCCATGCCATTCTATTTAATTCCATTCCATTCCATTCCTTTCCATTTTGCACCCTTCTATTTCTTACTTTCAACAACTTCTCAGTCTGTCACGCTGGCTGGATTGCAGTGGCACAATATCAGCTCACATTTTATTTCACCCTCCGATTCCTATACATTCCATTACATTTGATTCCATTCCATTCCATTCCATTTCATTCCATTCTGTTCCATTCCGTTCCTTTGCAGTCCCTTCCTTTCCACTCCATTCCATTATATTCCACACTATTCCATTCTATTCCTTTCTTTAAACAAGTTCTCAGTCTTTAACCCTGGCTGGATTGAAGTGGCACAATATCAGTTCCCATTTTATTTCACCTTTCCCTTCCATTCCACTCCATTCCATTCCACTCCTTTCAATTGCATTCCATTCCTTTCCATTTTATTCCATTCCGTTCCATTCCATTCCGTTGCACTGCATTCCGTTCCATTCCATTATATTCCATTCCATTCCATTCTACACTATTCTATTCTATTGCTTTCTTTCAACAAGTTCTCAATCTGTCACCCTGGCTGAATTGCAGTGGCACAATGTCAGCTCACAGTTTATTTCACCGTTCCATTCTATTCCATTCCATTCCATTCAATTCCATTCGATTCTATTCCATTCCATTCCATTTAGTTACATTCCGTTCTATTCCGTTCCATTGCACTCCATTCCATTCCATTGCATTCCATTCCATCCATTCCATTCCGTTCTGTTCCATTGCGTTCCGTTCCATTCCATTCCATTTCTCTCCTTTCCATTTCATTTCGTTCCATTGCTCTCCATTCCACTCCATTCTGTTCCATTCCATTCCATTCCATTGCATTCCATTCCAATCCTTTTCGTCCATTCTGTTCCATTCCGTACCACTGCAATCAATTCCGTTCCATTCCATTACATTCCATTCACACTATTATGTTATATTGCTTTCTTTCAACAAGTTCTCAATCTGTCACCCTGGCTGAGTTGCAGTGGCACAATGTAACCTCACGTTTTATTTCTCCATTCCATTCCGTTCTGTTCCATTCCGTACTGTTCCATTGCATTCTGTTCCATTCCATTTCATTTTGTTCCATTCCTTTCCGTTCCAGTCCATTCCACACTATTCTATTCTATTCTATTCCTTTCTTTAAACAAGTTCTCAGTCATTAACCCTGGCTGGATTGAAGTGGCACTATATCAGCTCACATTTTATTTCACTGTTCCTTTCCCTTCCCCGTCATTCCATTCCATTCCATTCCATTCCATTCAAATTTCATTCCATTCCATTCTATTTTACTCCATTCCCTTCCATTACGTTCCATTGCACTCCTTTCCATTCCATTCCATTATATTCCATTCCACTCCATTCCACACTATTCTATTCTATTGCTTTCTCTCAACAAGTTCTCAATCTGTCACATTGGGTGACTTGCAGTGGCACAATGTCAGCACACATTTTATTTCACCGTTCCATCCTATTCCATTCCATTCTATTCCATTCCATTTAGTTACATTCCGTTCTATTCCGTTCCATAACACTCCATTGCATTCCATTCCATTCCATTCCATTCCATTGCATTCCATTCCATTCCATTCCATTCAGTTCTGTTCCATTCTGTTACGTTCTGTTCCATTCTGTTCCGTTCTGTTCCATTCCATTCCATTTCTTTCCATTCCGTTTCATTCCTTTCCATTCCTCTCCATTCCACTCCATTTATTTCCATTCCATTCCATTCCATGCCATTCCATTCCTTTGCAATCCTTTTCATTCCATTCTGTTCCATTCCGTTCCATAGCACTCCATTCCCTTCCATTGCAATCCATTCCATTCCGTTCCTTTCCATTCCATTCCACACTATTCTATTATATTGTTTTTTTTTTTTTCAACAAATTCTCAATCTGTCACCCTGGCTGTGTTGCAGTGGCATAATATCAGCTCACGTTTTATTTCACCATTCCATTCCATTCCATTCTGTTCTGTTCCATACTATTCCATTGCATTCTGCTCCATTCCATTCTATTTCGTTCCATTCCATTGCATTCCATTCCACACTATTCTATTCTATTCCATTCTTTAAACAAGTTCTCAGTATTTAACCCTGGCTGGATTGAAGTGGCACAATATTAGTTCACATTTTATTTCACCATTCCCTTCCATTCCACTCCATTCCATTCCATTCCATTCCATTCCATTCAATTGCATTCATTTCCATTCTATTTTATTCCATTCCATTCCATTCTGTTCCATTGCACTCCATTCCATTCCTTTCCATTATATTCCATTCCATTCCATTCCACAATATTCTATTCTACTGCTTTCTTTCAAAAAGTTCTCAATCTGTCACCCTGGCTGAATTGCAGTGGGACAATGTCAGCTCAAATTTTATTTCGCACTTCCATTCCATTCCATTCCATTCCATTTAGTTACATTCTGTTCCATTCCATTCCATTGCACTCCATTCCGTTCCTTTGCATTCCATTCCATTCCATTCCATTCCATTCCATTCCATTCTGTTCCATTCCATTCCATTCCGTGCTGTTCCATTTCTTTCCATTCCAATTCATTCCGTTCCATTGCTCTCCATTCCACTCCATTCCGTTCCGTTCAATTCCATTCCATTCCATTCCATTCCATTCCATTCCGTTCCATTCCATTCCATTCCATTCCTCTCCAATCCTTTTCGTTCCATTCCTTTCTATTGAGTTCCATTGCACTCCATTCCTTTCCATTGCATTCCATTCCACACTATTCCATTATATTGCTTTCTTTCAACAACATCTCAATCTGTCACTCTGGCTGAGGTGCAGTGGCACAATGTCAGCTCACGTTTTATTTCACCATTCCATTCCATTCCGTACTGTTCTGTTCCGTACCCTTCCGTTGCATTCCGTTTCATTCCATTCCATTTCGTTCCATTCCATTCCATTGCTTTCCATTCCACACTATTCTATTATATTCCTTTCTTTAAACAAGTTCTCAATCTGTCACCCTAGCTGGTTTGCAGTGACACAATGTCAGCTCACATTTTATTTCACAATTCCATTCCATCCATTCCACTCCATTCCATTCTTTTCCATTCCATTCCATTCCATTCCACAATGTTTAATTTTATTCCTTACTTGCCACAATTTCTCAATCTGTCACCCTTGCTGGATTGCAGATGCACAATGTCAGCTCACATTTTATTTCACCATTCCATTAGATTCCATTCCATTCCATTCCATTCCATTCCATTCCATTCCTTTCCATTCCATTCAATTCCTTTCCATTGCATTCCATTCCATTCCGTTACACACTATTCCGTTCTATTCTATTCCTTTCAGTGATTTATCAATCTGTCTCACTGACTGGTTTGCTGTGGCACAATGTCAGCTCACATTTTATTTCACCGTTCTATTCCATTCCATTCCATTCCGTTCCATTCCATTCCATTCCATTCCATTCCTTTCCATTCCATTCCATTCCATTGTATTCCTTTCCATTAAATTCCATTTCATTCCATTCCATTCCATTCAACTCCATTCCATTCCATTCCGTTGGTTTCCACACTATTATATTCTACTCCTTTCTTTCAACAAGTTCTCAATATGTCACCCTGGTAGGATTGCAGTGGCACAATGTCAGCTCACATTTTATTTCACCATTCAACTCCATTCCATTCCATTCCGTTCCGTTCCATTACAGAGTGTTCCGTTCCATTCCGTTCCATTGTACTCCATTCCTTTCCTTCTCATTCAATTCCATTCCTTTCCATTTCATTTCAGACTATTCTATTGTATTCCTTTCTTTCCACAAGTTCTGAGTCTGTCACCCTGGCAGGATTGCAGTTGCACAATGTCAGTTCAAATATTATTTCACTATTCCATTCCATTCCATTCCATTCCATTCCATTCCATTCCATTCTATTCCATTTCATTCCATTCCGTTTCATGCTGTTCCACTGCACTCCGTTCCAGGACAGTCTACTCCATTCCTTTCCATTCCATTTCATTCCATTCCGTTCCATTGCACTCTATTCCATTCCATTCCTTTCCATTCCATTTCTTTCCATGACGTTCCATTACGATCCATTGCACTTCATTCCATTCCATTCCATTGCATTCCATTCCATTCCATTCCGTTCCATTCCGTTCCGTTCTGTCCCATTGTACTCCACTCCATTCCATTGCACTCCATTCCTTTCCATTCTATTCCTTTCAATTCCATTTCACACTATTCTACTCTATTCATTTCTTTCAAGAAGTTCTCAATCTGTCACCCTGGCTGGATTGCAGTGGCACAATGTCATCTCACATTTTATTTCATCATTCCATTTCATTCAATTCCATACCATTCCGTTTTGTTCCATACTGTTCCGTTCCTTCCCGTTCCATTTTATTCCATTCCATTACATTCCATTCCATTGTACTCCATTCCATTCCATTCCATTTCATTCCGTTCCATTCCACTCTATTATATTCTATTCCTTTCTTTCAACAAGTTCTCAATCTGTCACCCTGGCTGGATTGCAGTGGGACAATGTCAGTTAAAATTCTATTTCACCATTCAATTCCATTCCATTCCTTTCCAATTAATTCCTTTCCATTACATTGCCTTCCATTCCATTCCATTCAATTCAATTCCATATCTTTCCATTCCATTCAATTCAAATCTACTCTTCTCCACTCCACTTCTCTCCACTGCACTGCATTCTATTTTTTCCCATTCCCCTCCATTGCAGTCCAATACATTCCAATCTATTCCATTACATACCATTCCATTCCATTTCACTCCACTCTCCTCTACTCCACTCCCTTCGTTTCTTTTCCTTTCCACTCTACTGCACTCCACTGCACTTTATGCCATTCCATTGTATTCCATTCCATTTCATTCCTTTCCATTCCATTCTGTTCCATTCCGTTCCATTACATTGCATTCCATCCCATTCCATTCCATTAAATTCCCCTCCACGCAACTCCACTCCAATACACAGCATTCTATTCCATTCCATTCCATTCCATTCTATTCCCTCCTCGCAATTCCACACCAATACAATGCATTCCATTCCATTCCATTCCATTCCTTTCCATTCCATTCCTTTCCATTCCATTCCACCTGAATAACCTCTACTCCAGTACATTCCATTCTACTCCAGTCCACTCCCTTCCTTTCTTCTCCATTCCACTCCACTTCACTCCACTCGACTTCTTTCCTTTCAATCCATTCCATTACATTCCAATCCATTCCATTCCATTCCATTCCATTCTAACCTCTTCCAATACAATCAACTCCACTCAACTGCAATCCAGTCCTTTCCATTCCATTCATTTCAAATCCACTCTTTTGCACTGAACTCCTATCCACACCACCACATTCCATTCCTTCCCTTTCGCCTCCATTCCAATCCACTCCACTTCATTCCATTTTATTCCATTCCATTCCATTCCACTCCACTCCCTTCCTTTCTTCTCCATTCCACTCCACTGCACTCCACTGCGCATTTTTCCTTTCCATCCCATTCCTTTCCTTTCCATCCCACTGCATTTCTTTCAATTCCATTCCATTCCATTCCCCTCCACCAATTTCCTCTCTAATCCACTGCTTTATATTCCATTCAGTTCCATTCCACTATATTCCTTTCCTTTCCAGTCCGTTCCCCTTCACTCCACTCCCTTCTTTTCTTCTAGATTGCACTCCACTGCACTTTTTTCCATTCCATTCCATTCAATTCCACTCCATTCCATTCCATTAGTTCCCAATAGATTCCACTCTACTCCACTACAATTCATTCCTTTCCTTTCCGTTCAATTCAAATCCACTCTTCTGTACTCTACTCTCTGCACACGACTGAATTCCATTCCTTCCCATTCGCCTCCATTCCATTCCACTCCATTTAGTTCCATTCCATTGCATTCCATTCCATTTCTTCGCATTCCTTTCCACTCCATTCCACTCAATTCCACTCCCTTCCTTTCTTCTCGATTCCACTCCACTGCACTCCACTGCACTTTTTGCATTCCATTCCATTACATTGCGTTCCATTCCATTGCGTTCCATTCCATTCCATTCCATTCCATTCCAATCCATTCCATTCCATTGCCTTCCAATCCAAACCATTCCATTCCATTCCCTTCCTTTCAATTCTATTCCATTCCATTCCTCTCTATTCCATATTATTCCCTATCATTCAATTCCGTTCCATTCTTTTCCACTAGAATCCATTCCACTCAACTCCAATCCGTTCCATTCCATTCCACTCTATTCAAATCCACTCTTCTCCACTCCACTCCTCTCCAACCCACTGCATTCCATTTCTTCCCAGTCACCTGCATTCCCATCCACTCCTTTCCATTCCATTCCATTTATTTCCATTCCATTCCATTCCATTTATTTCCATTCCATTCCATTCATTTCCATTCCATTCCTCTCCATTCCATTCCACTCCATAACATTCCTCTCCAATATACTGCTTTGCATTCCATTCCATTGCATTTCACTCCATTCCATTCCATTCTGTTCCACTCCACTCCATTCCATTCTACTCCACTCTACTCCATTCCTTTCTTCTCCATTCCACTCCACTACCCTCCACTGCACGTTTGTATATTCATTTGATTCCATGTAATTCAATCCACTCTTCTGCACTCCACTCTTCCCCACACCACTGCATTCCATTCCTTCCTGTTCACCTGTAGTCCAATCCCCTCTATTACATTCCATTACCATCCTTTCCATTCCCGTCCATTCCATTCCCGTCCATTCCATTCCATTCCATTCCATTCCATTCCATTCCATTCTGTTCCTTTCCAGTAAAATCCATTCCTCTCCCCTCCATTTCATTCCATTCCATTCAGTTCAAATCCACTCTACTCAACTCCAATTCTCCCACTCCTCTGCATTCCATTCCTTCCTGTTACCCCCATTCCATTCCATGCCATTCCATTCCAATTCATTCCGTTCCATTCCATTCCATTCCATTCCATTCCATTCCAGTCCATTCCATTCCATTGTCTTCCCTTTCATTCCATTCCATTCCATTCCATTCCATTCCATTCCATTCCTTTCCATTCCATTCCATTCCATTCCATTCCATTCCATTCCATTCCTTTCCCTTCCATTCCATTCCATTCCATTCCATAATTTTCTATTCCATTCGATTCAAATCTACTCTTCTCCAACCCTCTTCTCTCCACTCCACTGCATTCCATTTTTTCCCATTTGGCTCCTTTGCACTCCAATACCTTCCAAGCCATTCCATTCCATTCAATTCCATTCCATTCCATTCCATTTCGTTCTATTCCATTCCATTCCATTCCATTTCACTCCTTTCCTCTCCACTCCAATCCCTTCCTTTCTTTTCCTTTCCACTCCTCTGCACTTCACTGCACTTTAATCCATTCCATTGCATTTCATTCCATTCCATTCATTCCATTCCATTCCATTCCATTCTGTTCCATTCCACTCCATTCCATTCTGTTCCATGCCATTCCATTCCCCTCCACGCAACTCCACTCCACTCCACCGCATTCCACTCCACTCCATTTGATTTCATTCCATTCCGTTTCATTCTATTCCATTCCTTTCCATTCCAATCCATTTCCTGCCATTCCATTCCCCTCCATGCAACTCCCCTCCAATCCACTACATTCCTCTCCATTCCATTCCACTTGCATCCAATATACTCCCCTCCATTCCCCACCACTCCACTCCTCTTCACTCCATTCCATTACTTCCCATTCCAATCCACTCCACCACAGTCCTCTCTATTCCATTCATTTCCAATACTTTGCACTACACTCCACTCCATTCCATTCCATCCCATTCCTTTTCATTCCGTGCTATTGTATTTCACTCCATTCCATTACTTTCAATTCCATTCCATTCTACTCCAATCCACTCCACTCCAATGCACTGCATTCCATTTCATTCCATCCCATTCCATTGCATTCCATTCCGTTGAATTCAAATCCATTTTTCTCCACTCCCCTCCTCTCCCCTCTACTGCATTCCGTTACTTCCCATTCGCCTCCATTCCAGTGCACTCCATGGCAATCTCTTCCATTCCCTTCGATTCTGTTCCACTCCATTGCTCTCCACTGCACTCCCTTCCTTTCTTCTCCATTCCAATCCACTACACCCCACTGCACTATTTTGCATTCCATTCCATTACATTTCTTCTATTCCATTCATTTCCATTCCATTCCATTCAATTCCATTCCATTCCATACCGTTCAAGTGCGTTCTTTTCCGCTAGAATCCAGTCCACACCACTCCAATCCATTCCATTCCTCTCCATTCCATTGAAATCCACTCTTCTAAACCTCCACTCTTCTCCATCCATTGAATTACATTCCTTCCCATTCCCTCCATTCCAGTCTAATCCATTCACTTCCATTCCATTCCATTCCATTCCATTCTTTTTACCCCATTATACTCAACTCCACTCCCTTCGTTTGTTCAGCATTCCAATCCACAACACTCAACTGCACTTTTTTCCATTCCATTCCATTCAATTATCTTCCATTCCATTCCATTCATTTCGTTTCATTCCATTCCTTTCATTCCCGCTGGATTCCACTCCACTCCTTTCCATTCCATTCCATTCCATCCTATTCAAGTCCACTCTTCTGCAATCCTCTCCTCTCAACTCCACTGCATTCCATTCCTTCCCATTCTCCTCCATTCCAATCCACTCCGTTGAGTTCCATTCCATTCCTTCCACTCCATTACCCTCAACTCCACTCCATTCCTTTCTTCCCCGTTTCACTGCACTGCAGTCCAGTGCGCTTTTTTCCATTCAGTTCAATCCCATTCCATTCCTCTCCATTCCATTCCAACGCATTCCATTCCATTCCATTGCATTCAGTTCATTCCATTCTTTTCCATTCCATTCCATTATTTTCCTCTACAATCCACTCCACTCCACTCCAATACCTTCCATTCCATTCCATTCCATTCAATTCCAATCCACTAGCCTCCACTCCACTCTTCTCTACTCCACTACATTCCTTTCCTTTCCATTCGCCTCCATTCCTGTGCACTCCATTGCAATCTCTTCCATTCCCTTTGATTCTGTTCCACTCCATTTCTCTCTACTGCACTCCCTTCCTTTCTTCTCCATTCCACTCCACTACACCCCACTGCACTATTTTGCATTCCATTCCATTACATTTCTTCTATTCCATTCATTTCCATTCCATTCCATTCCATTCCATTCAATTCCATACCGTTCAATTCCATTCTTTTCCGCTAGAATCCAGTCCACACCACTCCAATCCATTCCATTCCTCTCCATTCCATTGAAATCCACTCTTCTAAACCTCCACTCCTCTCCATCCATTGAATTACATTCCTTCCCATTCCCTCCATTCCAGTCTAATCCATTCACTTCCACTCCATTCCATTCCATTCCCTTGCATTCCATTCCATTATTTTTACCCCATTCTACTCAACTCCACTCCCTTCGTTTGTTCAGCATTCCACTCCGCAACACTCAACTGCAGTTTTTTCCATTCCATTCCATTCAATTCTCTTCCATTCCATTCCATTTCATTCCATTCCATTCATTCCCGCTAGATTCCACTCCACTCCTCTCCATTCCATTCCATTCCATCCTATTCAAGTCCACTCTTCTGCACTCCTCTCCTCTCGACTCCACTGCATTCCATTCCTTCCCATTCTCCTCCATTACAATCCACTCCATTGAGTTCCATTCCATTCCTTCCACTCCATTACACTCAACTCCACTCCATTCCTTTCTTCTCCATTCCTTTCTTCACTGCACTGCACTCCAGTGCACTTTTTTCCATTTGGTTCAGTCCAATTCCGTTCCTCCCCATTCCATTCCAACGCATTCCATTCCATTCAGTTAATTCCATTCTTTTCCATTGCACTCCATTCTTTTCCTCTACAATCCACTACACTCCACTCCGGTACCTTCCATTCCATTCCATTCCATTCCATTCCAATCCACAAGCCTCCACTCCACTCTTCTCTACTCCACTACATTCCTTTCCTTCCCATTCGCCTCAATTCCAGTCCACTCCATTCCATTCCATTCCATTCTTTTCCATTCCATTCCATTCCGTTCCATTCCATTCCACTCCATTCCACCCCCTTCATTTCTTCGCCATTCCACACCACTGTACTCCTCTGCATTTTTCCATTCCATTCCATTCCATTCCATTCCACAGTTTTCCACTAGAATCCATTCCGCTCCACACCAATCCATTCCATTCCATTCCATTCCATTCAAATCTGTTTATCTCTACTCGACTCCTCTCCACTGCACTGCATTCCATTTCTTCAACTTCACCTACATTCCAATCCACTCTACTCCATTTCGTTTCCTTCAATTCCATTACATTCCATTCCACTCCATTCCACTGCACTACACTCCCTTCCTTTCATCTCCATTCCAATGCCCTCAGTCTACTGCACATTATTTCATTGTGTTGCATTCCATTCCATTTCTTTCCATTCCGTTGCATTCCATTCCATTGCATTCCATTTCTTTCCATTCCTTTGCATTCGATTCCTTCGCATTCTAGTCCATTCTATTCCATTCAATTCCTTTCCATTCCCTTCCATACCATTCCTTTCCATTGTATTCCATTCCATTGCATTATATTCCATTATATTCCATTACATTCTATTCCCCTCCATGGAACTCCACTCCAATCCACTGCATTAAATTCCACTCCGTTTCCATCCTTTGCATCAGAATCTAATCTACTCCCCTCCCTTCCACTCCACTTCACTCTATTCCTTCCCATGCCACTCCACTCCACCACAATCCAATCCATTCCATTTATTTCCAATACACTGCAATCCACTCCCATCCATTCCATTACATTCCTTTACCTTTCATTCTGTTCCAATGTATTCCATTCCATTCCATTACTTTCCATTCATTTCCGTTCTACTGCAATACACTCCACTCCTATAAATGTCATTCCATTCCATTCCATCCCTTTCCATTGCTTTCCATTCCATTCAATTCCACTCCACTCCACTACTTCCTTTCTTCTCCATTCTTCTACACTACACTCCAGTGCTCGTTTTTTTCCGTTTTTTCCCGTTTTTTCCTTTTCATTCCATTCCATTCCGTTCCATTCCATTACATTCCTTTCCATTCCGTTCTTTCCACTTGATCCCCTACACTCCAGTCCATTCTTTTCCATTCCATTCAATTCAAATCCACTCTTCTGCACTCTACTCTCTGCACACCACTGCATTCCTTTCCTTCCCCTTCACCTCCATTCCAATCCACTCCATTCAATTCCATTCCATTGCATTCCATTCCATTTCATAACATTGCATTCCACTTTATTCCACTCAAATCCACTCCCTTCCTTTCTTCTCCTTTCCACTCCACTGCACTCCACTGCACTTTTTTCCATTCCATTCCATTCCATTTCATTCCATTCCATTTCATTCCATTCCATTGCATTCCTTTCCATTCCTTTCCATTGCATTCCTTTCCATTTCATTCCATTCCATTCTTTAAACTGGTATCCACTCCATTGCCCTCCAATCCATTCCATTCGGTTCCATTCCATTCAAATGAATTCTTCTCCACTCCATTCCTCTCCACTCCTCTGCCTTCCATTCCTTCCCATTGACCTGCATTCCCGTCCACTCCAATCCATTCCATTCCATTCCAATCCGTTCCTTTCCAATCCTTTCCATTCCATTCCATTCCACTACACTCCATTAGACTCCACTCCCCTCCATTCCTTTCTTCTACATTCCACTACACGACACTCCACTCCAATCTTTTATATTCATTCTGTTCCATTCCATTCCATCCCATTCCATTCCATTCCATCCCATTCTATTGCCTTTCATTTCTTTCATTTCAATTCCTTTCCATTCATTCCATTCCATTCCCTTCCATTCCATCCCATTCCATTCCATAACATTGCATTCCATTCAATTCAAATCTACTCTTCTCCACTCCACCTCTCTCCACTCCACTGCATTTCATTTTTTCTCATTCTTCTCCATTGCAGTCCAATACGTTCCATTCCATTCCATTCCATTCCATATCACTACATTCCCCTCCACTCCACTCCCTTCCTTTCTTTTCCTTTCCACTCCTTTGCGCTGCACAGCACTTTATTCCATGGCATTCCATTCCGTTCCATTCTTTCCATTTAGTTTCATTCCATTCCATTCCATACCATTCCATTCCCTTCCATCCCATTCTATTCCATCCCATTCCCCTCCACTCAACTCCACTACAATTGTCTGCATTCCATTCCACTCCATTTCATTCCATTCCATTCCATTCATTCCATTGCGCTTCATTCCATTCCATTCCATTAAATTCCATTCAATTCCATCCCATTAAATTCCATTCCATTCCATCCCATTCTATTCCATTCCATTCCGTCCCATCCCATTCCATTCCATTCCATTGATTCCATTCCGCATCATTCCATTCCATTGATTCCAATCCGCTTCACTCCATTCCATTCCATTCCATTCCATCCCATTTCAAGCCATTCCATTCCCCTCCATGCAACTCCACTCCAAACCACTGCACTCCAATCCATTGTATTCCATTCCATTCCATTCCCTTCCTGTCAAATCTACTGTACTCCACTCCACTCAACTCCATTCCTTTCCATTCCACTCCACTCCTCTCCACTCCATTCCATTCCATTCCATTCCATTGAATTGCACTCCATTCCTCTCCACTACACTCCACTCTACTTCACTCCATTCCAGTTCTTCCCTTTCGTCTCCACTACCCTCCACTGTATTCCATTCCATTCCCTTACACTCAAATCCACTTTACTCCACTCCACTCGACTCCACCCCACTCCATTCCATTCCTTCCCTTTCCACTCCACTCCACTCCACTCCATTCCATTCCATTCCGTTCCATTGCATTCCTTTTCATTAAACTCCATTCCACTCCACTCCATTCCATTCCACTCCATTCCTTTCTACTCCTTTCCAATGCACTGCACTCCATCCCACTCCATTGCATTATATTCCATTTGCCTCTCTTCCATTGCATTTTATACCATTCCATTCCATTCCATTTCACTCGAATCCATTCTACTCCACTCCACTCATTTCCACTCCACTCCAATCCACTCCCTAGCATTCCATTCCATTTCATTCCATTCCATTGCATTCCACTAGAATCCAATCTACACCATTCCACTCCACTTCATTCCATTTCTTCCTATTTCACTCCAATCCATTCAATTCCATTCCATTCCATTCCATTCCACTCCACTGCACGCTACTCCATTCCTTTCTACTCCATTCCACTACACTGCATTCCACTCCACTCCACTACACTGCATTCCACTCCACTCCATTCCATTGCATTCTATTCCATTGCATTCCATTCCATTGCATTCCATTCCATTCCATTCCATTCCAATCTATTCTATTCCCCTCATCTCTACTCCATTCCAGTGCATTCCATTCTATTCCCTTCCTTTCCATTCTATTCCACTCGAAACCTCTCCACTACATTCCAATCCATGACATTCCAATCCTTCACTTTCAACTCCACTCCACTTCACTCTTTTCCTTTCCATTCCACTCCATTCCTTTCTACTCTATTCCACTATGCTCCACTCCAACCCACTCCATTCTATTCCTTTACATTCCTTTCCATTCCCTTCCATTCCATTCCATTCCCTTCCATTCCATTGCATTCCCTTACATACCATTTAAATCCAGTCCCCTCCAATCCACTCCAATCCACTGGATTCCATTCCATTCCTCTCGAATCCACTCTACTGCAGTCCACGCCACTCCACTCAACTCCATTCCATTCCTTCCCGTTCCACTCAACTCTCTCCACTCCATCCATTGCATTCCACTCCATTTCACTCCACTACACACTATGCTACTCCATTTCACTCTATTGCACTCCAGTCAACGCCACTACCCTCCACTCCTTTACTTTCTGCTTCATTCCACTACACTGCACTCCTCTCCACTGCATTCCATTCCATTCCTTTCCATTCCATTTCATTCCATTGTATTCCATTTCTCTTGAAACCACTCCACTCCACCCCACTACTATGCATTCCACTCTAATCCATTCAATTCCTTCCCATTCAACTCCACTTCACTCTACTCCTTTCCATTTCCTTCCATTCCATTCCACTCCACTCCACTCAACTGCATTCCTTTCTAATCCATTCCACTACACTGCTCTCCACTCCATTCCATTCAATTCCACTACACTCCACTCAACTGCATTCCTTTCTACACCATTCCACTACACTGCTCTCCACTCCATTCCATTCAATTCCACTACACTCCACTCAACTGCATTCGTTTCTACAACATTCCACTACACTGCTCTCCACTCCATTCCATTCCACTACACTCCACTCAACTGCGTTCCTTTCTACAACTTTCCACTACAATGCTCTCCACTCCATTCCATTCCATTCCTTTCCTTTGCATTGCATTCCTTGCCATTCCATTCCACTACACTCCAAACCACTTCATTCCATTCCGTTTCATTCCATTCCTTTATATTACATTCCACACGAATCCACACTACTCCACTCCACTCCACTCCATTCATTCCAATTCCTCTCCACTCCATTTCACTCCATTCCATTCCATTCCTTTCCATTCCATTTCATTCCATTCCATTCCATTCCACTACACTCCTCTCCACTCCATTCCTTTCTACTCCATTCCACCACACTGCTGTGCACTCCACTCCATTCCTTCCCACTCCAATCCATTGTTTTCCATTGCCTTCCATTCCATTCCTTTCCCTTCTATTCCACTCCATTTCACTCCACTACACACTACTCTACACCAATTCACTGCATTGCATTCCTTTTCGTCCCATTACACTCGAAACCACTCCATTTCACTCCACTCCACTGCACTCCAATCCATTCTGATCCATTCCATTCCATTCCACTCCCCTCCACTCCTCTCCAAACCACTCCATTCCTTTCTGACCCTTTCCACTACACTGCACTCCACTCCACTCCATTCCATTCCATTGCATTCCATTCTGTTCCATTGCATTACAATACATTCCATTAACATCCATTCCATTCCTTTCCAATCCACTGTACTCCACTCAAATCCACTGATTTCCATTCCATTCCATTCCACTATAAATCACTGCAATCAATTCCACTCCAATGCACTCCACTCTACTCCTTTCCATTCCATTCCATTCAACTCCACTCCACTCTTTCCATTCCATTCCATTTCATTCCTCTCACCTCCACTTGACTCCATTCCTTTCTACAGCATTCCACTACACTGCACTCCACTACACTGCATCCAATTCCATTCCATTCTACAGCATTCCACTACACTGCACTCCACTACACTGCATCCCATTCCATTCCATTCCCTTCCATTCCATCCCAATCCTCTCCACTACACTCCAATCCACTTCATTCCATTCTATTCCGTTACCTTCCACTCGAAACCACTCTACTCCACTCCAGTCCATTCATCCCAATTGCTCTCCACTGCACTCCACTCCATACCATTCCAATCCTTTCCATTCTATTCCATTCCACTCCTCTCCAATCCACTCCACTTCTTTCTTCTTCATTCCACTACAGTGCACTCCACTTCCCTCCATTCCATTCCATCCCATTCTGTTCCATTGCATTCCATTCCATTCCATTCCCTTCCTTTCCACTCTACTCCACTCCACTCCAATCCACTGCGTTCCATTCGATTCCATTCCATTCCATTCCTCTCAAAGCCACTCCACTGTACTCCACTCCACTCCATTCCATTCCTTCCCATTAGACTCCACTCCACTCCACTCCATTCCATTACATTCCATTTCATTTCACTCCACTCCTTGGCACTCCATTACTTTCTACTCCATTCGATGACACTGCTGTCCACTACAGTCCATTGCATTCTATTCAATTCCATTTCGTTCCATGGCATTCCATTCCATTCCATTCCTTTCCATTCCCCTCCATTCCACTCCAATCCACTGCACACCACTCCACCCCTTTCTACATCATTCCTCTGCACTGCACTCCACTACACTACATTCCATTCCTTTCTGTTCCTTTCCATTCCATTCCTTTCCACTCCAATCCAATCCACTGCATTCCATTTGATTCCTTTCCATTCCATTCTGCTCCACTCGAAACCACTCTTCTCCACTCCACTCCACTCTACTCCATTCCATTCGTTCCCATTCCAGTCCATTCCACTCCTTTCCATTCCATTCCATTGCATTCCACTCCATTCCACTCTACTCCCCTCCTTTGTATTCCATTCCACCACACTGCACTCCACTCCATTCCATTCCATGCCATTTTATTCCATTCCATTCCACTCCATTCCTTTCCTCTCCACTCCATTCCATACCACACCACTCCACTCCACTCTTCTCCACTCCATTCCATACCACACCACTCCACTCCACTGTTCTCCACTCCATTCCATACCACACCACTCCACTCCACTCTTCTCCCCTCCATTCCATACCACACCACTCCACCCCATTCCATTCCACTCCATTCCACTCTTGTCCACTCCACTCCTCTCAACTCTACTCAATTCTTTTCTAGTCCATTCCACTGCACTGCACACCACTCTACTGCATTCCATTCCATTCCATACCATTGCATTCCATTCCATTACATTACATTAAATTACATTACATTCCACTCCGTTTCACTCCAATCCACTGCATTCCCTTCCTTTCCATTCCTTTCCACTCCACTCCAATCCACTGCATTGCCTTCCTTTCCATTCCATTCCATTCCATTCCATTTCCTGCCATTTCTTTACATTTCTCTCAAATCCACACTACTCCTCTCCAATCAACTCAATTCCATTCTTTCCTTCCAAATCCATGCCACTCTCTCCACTCCCTTCCATTCCATTCCATCCCATTCCACTCCACTCCAATGCACTCCACTCCACTCCATTCCATTAAATTTCTTTCCATTCCGTTCCATTGCATTCCATTCCATTCATTCCATTCCTTTCAATACCAGTCTTCTCCTCTCCAATCCACTGCATTCCATTCCATTCCATTCCATTTCACTCGTATCCACTCTATTCCACACGACCCACATCCACTCCATTCCATTCCTTCCCATTCCACTCCACTCCACTCCAATGCATTCCATTCCTTTCTACTCCATTCCAATACACTACATTCCACTACACTCCATTCAATTCAATTCCATTCTATTCCATTCCATTCCTGTCCATTGCATTCCATTCCATTCCACTCCATTCCATTGCATTCCATTCCATTTGAATCCTCTTCACTACTCCAGTCCACTGCACTCCATTCCATTCCTTCCCATTCAACTTCAATCCATTCCATTACATTCCATTCCAATCCACTCCACTCCACTCCATTCCATTCCTTCCCATTCAACTTCATTCCATTACATTCCATTCCAATCCACTCCACTCCACTCCACTCCATTCCATTCTTTTCTCCTCCATTCCACTACAGTGCCTTCCACTCCACTCCTTTCCCGTCCATTCCATTCCATTCCAATCCATTCCACTCTAATCCACTCCACTCCACTCCACTCCACTCCATTCCTTTCCTTCCCATTCCTCTCCACTCCTTTCCTTTCCATTCCATTCCATACCATTCTCTTTCATTTCATTCCACTCCACTCCATTCCTTTCTTCTCCATTCCACTACACTGCTTTCCACTCCACTCCACTCCATTCCCATCAATTCCGTTGCATTCCATTCCATTCCAGTCCATTGCACGGCATTCCATTCAATTCCATTCCATTTCACTCCACTACACTCCACTCCAATCCACTGCATTCCATTCAGTTAAGTCCCATTCCACTCGGATCAACTCCACTCCACGAAATTCCATTCTTTCCCATTCAACTCCACTCCACTCCTCTCCATTTCATTCCATTGCATTCCACTCCACTCCACTCCATTCCTTTCTAATCCATTCAACTACACTGCACTCCACTCCACTCCATTCCATTCCATTCCATTTCATTCCATTCCTTCTGTACCATTCCATTCCACTCCTCTCCACTCCACTGTAATCCACTACATCCCATTCCAATCCATTCTGTTCCATTACGTTCCATTGCATTGCGTTCCATTCCCTTCCTTTCCATTCCATACCATTCCACTCCAATCCACTGCATTCCATTCTGTTCCATTCCACTCCATTCCATTCCAATCCATTCTTCTACACGTCAGGCCACACCACTCAACTCCATTCCATTCAATCCCTTTCCACTCCATTCCAGTAAATTCCATTCCATTACATTACATTACATTACATTACATTGCATTCCATTCCAATCCATTCCACGCCATTCCACCCCCAATGAATTCCATTATATTCCATTCCCTTCATTCCATTCCATGCTACTCCTCTCCACTCCCACTGCATTCCATTAGATTCCATTCCATTCTCTTCCCTTCCATTACATTACATTGCATTCCACTCAAATCCACTCCACTCTGTTCTTCTCCACTACACTCCGTTCCTTTCTACTTCATTCCACTACACTGCACTACACTGCATTCCATTCCATTCCATACTGTCCTGTTTCATTCCATTCCATTCCATTCCCTTCTATTGCATTCCACTCCACTCCACTAATCTCCAATCCATTGCATTGCATTGCATTATATTCCATTCCACTCCATTCCATTCCATTCCATTGCAAACCAATCCACTGTACTCTATTTCACTCAACTCCACTCAATTCCTTCCAATTCCACTCCACTCCATTCCTTTCCTTTCTACTCCCTTCCACTACACAGCATTCCACTCCTCTCCACTCAATTCCATTCCATTCCATTCCTTGCCTTTGCATTGCATTGCATTCCATTCCGCTACATTCCATTCGATTCCACTCCATTCCAATCTAATGAATTATATTCCATTCCATTCCATTCCATTCCAATCCGTTCCATTGCATTCCTTCCATTCCATTCCACTAGATTCCACTCCACTCCACTCCAATGCAATCCACTCTACTCCATTCCATTCCTTTCCCTTAAACTCCACTCCACTCTACTCCCTTCCATTCCATTCATTCAATTCCACTGCACTCCTCTCCATTCGTTTCCACTCCACTCCACTCTACTCCAGTCCACTGCATTCCAATCCATTCCATTCCATTTCATTCCACTCTACTCCACTCTATTCCATGCCACTCCACTCTACTCCATTCCATTCCTTCCCAATCCACTCCTCTCCACTCCATTCCATTCCGTTCCGTTCCATTCCATTCCATTGCACTGGACTTCATTCCATTCCTTTCCAGTAAATTCCACTACACTGCTTTGCCTCCACTCCACTCAATTGCAATCCATTCCATTCCATTCCATTTCAGTCCATTCCTTTGCATTCCATTCCTTTCCATTCCATTCCATTTCACTCCACTCCACTCCATTCCAATCCACCGCATTCCATTCCATTCCATTACACTCGGATCCACTCCACTCCATGACATTCCATTCCTTCCCATTCAAGTCCACTCCAAGCCAATCATTTCCATTGCACTCCATTTTACTCCACTCCACTCCACCCCGTTCCTTTCTACTCCATTCCACTCCACTGCACTCCACTCCACTCCATTCCTTTCCATTCCATTCCATTGCATTCCATTCCATTACATTCGGTTCCATTCCATTCCACTCCACTCCACTCCACTCTAATCCACTGCATTCCACTCCATTGCATTCCATTCCATTGCACTTGAATCCACTCTACTCCACTCCTCTCCACTCCAATCCTTTCCTTTCCTTCTTATTGCTGTCCACTGCACTCCATTCGATTCCATTCCACTGTACTCCTCTCCACTCCAATCCATTCCCTTCCAGTCCTTCCCCTTCCATTCCATTGCATTCCATTCCATTCCCTTCCATTCCAATCCACTCCACTTCATTCCATTCCATTCCAATCCACTCCACTCCATTCCACTGCATTCGATTTCATTCCATTACATTCCACTCGAATCCACTCTACTCCACTCCACTCCATTCAAATCCATTCAACTAGACTCCCCTCCACTCCTTTCCATTCTATTCTACTCAACTCCACTCCTCTCCACTCCATTCCATTCTTTTCTACTCCATTGCACTACAATGCATTCCCCTCCACTCCATTGCATTCCATTCCTT
Organism: Hylobates moloch; assembly: GCF_009828535.3. NCBI lineage: Eukaryota > Metazoa > Chordata > Mammalia > Primates > Hylobatidae > Hylobates > Hylobates moloch. The sequence goes on along the minus strand of NW_026652389.1, from coordinate 9,829 downwards.
TCTGTTCCCTTCCATTACATTACATTACGTTACGTTACATTACGTTACCTTACGTTACGTTACGTTACATTACACTACATTCCACTGGAATCCCCTCCACTCCACTGCTCTACACACTGCTCCTCTCCATTCTTTCCCATTCAACTACACTCCCCTCCACTGCATTCAATTATATTGCTTTCCATTCCATTCCACTTCACTCCAATCCACTCCATTCCTTTCCATTCCTTTCCATTCCATTGCATTGCAATGCACTCCAGTCCATTCCGTCACTTTCCATTCCATTCCACTCCACTCCACTACAATCCACTACATTCCGTTCCATTCCATTCAATTCTATTCCATTCCATTCCATTTCATTCCATTGGAATCCACTCTATTCCACTCTACTCCACTCCACTCCATTCCTTTCCTTTCTACTCCATTCCCCTACACTTCATTACACTCCCTTCCTTTCGATTCCCTTCCACTCCACTCCATTCCATTCTTCTCCATTTCACTATACTGCACTCCACTCCAATCCATTCCATTCCATCCCATTCCAATGCATTCCATTCCATTCCTTTCCCTTCCATTCCATTCCATTCCACTCCACCCCTCTCGATTCCAATCCACTGAAATCCATTCCATTCTTTTCCAGTCCATTCCATTCCATTCTGTTCCATTCCACTCGAATCCACTCTTCACTCCCCTCCACTCCACTGCATTCCATTAAATTTCATTCCATTCCACCCCACTCTACTCCACTCCATTCCTTTCTACCTCATTCCACTACACTGCACTCCACTCCACTCCATTCCATTCAATTCCATTCCATTCCATTTCGTTCCATTCCACTGCATTGCATTCCATTCCATTCCATTCCCTACCATTCCATTCCATTCCACTCCACCCCCATCCACTCCAGTGAACGCCACTCCAATGCACTCCTCTCTAATCCATTCCATTCCTTCATTTTGAACTCCACTCCACTCCCCTCCTTTCAATTAGATTGCATTCTACTCTACTCCACTCCAGTCCATTCATTTCTACTCCATTCCACAACACTGCTCTCCACTCCATTCCATTCCATTCCATTCCCCTCCATTCCACTCCACTCCTTTCTGTTCTTCTCCATTCCACTACACTGCACTCCAGTTCATTCCACTCCACTCCACTCCACTGCATTCCATTCTATTCCATTCCATTCCTAAACACTCGGTTCCACTCCACTCCTCTCCACACCATTCATTCCCATTCTACTCCACTCCAATCCACTCTATTCCAATCCATTCCTCTGCACTCCACTCCACTCCACTACACTTCACTTCTTTCCTTTCTTCTCCATTCCACTCCTCTGCACTCCACCACACCAATCCATTCTATATCATTCCACTCCATTCCATTCCATTCCATTCCAATCAATTCTGTTCCTTTGCATTGCATTGCATTACATTACATTCTATTCTCTTCCATTCCATTCCATTCCATTCCACTCCACTCCAATCCAGTCCACTGCATTCCATTCCATTCCATTTCATTTCATTCCATTTCATTCCAATCCTTTCGAATCCACTCTACTCCACCCCACTCCACTCAACTCCTTTCCATTACTTTCATTCCACTACACTCTCACCACTCCATCCCATTCGATTCCATTCCATGCCTTTCCATTCCATTCCACTCCATTCCACTCCTCTCCACTCCTCTCTTTTCCTTTTTACTTCATTCCACTTCACTGCACTCCTTTCCACTGCATTCCATTCCATTCCATTCCATTCCATTCCATTGCAATCGATTCCATTCCGTTCCCTTCCAATCCATTCCATACCACCCCACTACACTCCAATCCACTGCATTCCATTCCACATTCCATTCCTTTCCATTCCATTCCACTCAAAACCACTCTACTCCACTACAGTCCACTCCACTCCATTTCAATCCTTCCCATTGCACTCCACTGCACTCCATTCCATTCCATTCCCTTCCTTTCCATTCCATTCCACTCCACTCCAACTCCACTCCTTTCTACTCCACTGCACTCCCTCTCTACTCCATTCCATTCCCTTGCATTCCTTTCCATTCCACTGCACTCCACTTAATTCCAATCCACCGCATTACGTTCCATTCAATTCCACTAAAATCCCATCTGCTCCACCCAACTCCTGTCCACTCCACTCGAATCCACTGCTTTCCTTTCCATTTCACTCGATTCCTCTCCACTCCACTCCACTCCACTGCACTCCATTCCCTTCCTTCCCATTCCACTCCCCTCAATTGTATTCCATTACATTTAATTCCACGCCACTCCATTCCACCCCACTCCAGTCCACTCCACTCCACTCAATTCTTTCTACACCATTCTGCTACACTGCACTCCACTCCACTCCATTCCATTACATTCAATTCCATGTCGTTCCATTGCATTTCATTCCCTTCCATACCCTTTCATTCCATTCCATTCCACTCCACTGCACTGCACTCCACTCCAATGCACTGCATACCATTCCATTGCATTCCATTCCACTCGAATCCACTACAATCCACTCCACTCCCCTCCATTCCATTCCATTACCCTCCACTCCACTCCTCTCCATTCCTTTCTACTCCAATCCACTACACTGAACTCAACTCCACTCCATTACTTTCCATTCCATTCCATTGCATTGCATTCTATTCCATTCCACTGGAATCCCCTCCACTCGTCTCAACTCCACTCCACTCCATTCCATGTCATTCTACTCCACTCCATTCCAAATCACTGCATTACATTTCATTACATTACGTTACATTACATTACATTATATTACATTACATTACATTGGAATCCACTCCTCTCGACTCCAATCCACACCATTCCATTCCTTCCCATTCCACTACATTGCATTCCATTCCTTTCAATTCCATTCCACTCCATTCCACTCCACTCCACTCCACTCCGTTCCTGTCTACTCTATTCCTCTAAACTGTACTCTACTCCACTCATTCCATTCTACTCCATTTTGTTCCATTCCATTTCATTGTATTCCATTCCATTCCCTTTCATTCCATTCCACTGCACTCCACTCCACTCCACTCCAATCCCCTTCACTCCATTCCATTCCATTACATTACATTCCGGTACACTCCCCTCCTCCCACTTCACTCCATTACATTCCATCCCATTCTATTTCACTCCATTCCACTCCATTGCACTCCACTCTACTCGACTCCACTCCATTCCTTCTCATTCCACTCCACAACACTCCACCCCGTTGCATTCCATTCCATTCCATTGTCTTCCATTCCATTCCTTTCTATTCCTTTCCATTCCATTCCCATCAATTCCATTCAATTCCACTCCACACTACCACACTCCAATCCACTGCATTGCATTCCATTCTGTTCGATAGCATTCCAGTTCATTCCAGTCCACTTGAATCCGCTCTAATCCACTCCATTCCTCTCTACTCCAGTCCAATCCACCACATTCCAATTCATTCCATTCCATTCCACTCCACTCCATTCCATTCCACTCTACTCCACTCTCTTCCTCTCCACTCCACTCCACTCCACTCCATTTCTTTCCTTCCTATTCCACTCCATTCCATTGTTTTCCATTCTGTCCCATTCCATTGCACTCCACTCCACTCCATTACTTTCTACTCCATTCTACTACACTTCTTTCCACTCCACTCCACTCCATTCAAATCCAGTCCCTTCCATTCCATTCCTTTCCATTCCATTCCATTCCATAGCATTCCGTTCCTTTCCATTCCCTTCCATTCCATTTCACTCCACTCCACTCCAATCCACTGCATTCCATTCCATTCCATTACATTACATTACATTACACTCGGATCCACTCTACTCCACTCTATGACGTTCCATTCCTTCCCTATCAACTCCGCTCCACTCCACTATATTCCATTCCATTCCATTTCATTTGATCCCATTCAATTCCACTCCACTCCACTCAACTCCACTCCATTCTTCACTACTCCATTTCACTACACTGCACTCCACTTCACTCCATGCCATTCCATCCCATTCCATTCCATTCCATTCCATCCCATTCCATTCCACTCCACTCCACTCCTCTCTATTCCACTGCATTCCATTCCATACCATTCCATTCCTTTCTATTCCAATCCATTCCACTGAACTCCACGCTACTCCATTCCACTCCATTCCATTGCTTCTCTTTGCTGTCCACTGCACTCCATTCCATTCCATTCAATAGCACTCCACTCCACTCCATTCCATTCCCTTCCTCTCCTTTCCATTCCACTCCATTCCATTCCATTCCACACAAAACCACTCTACTCCAATACACTCCAATCCATGCTATTCCTTCACAATCAACTCCTCTCCACTACACTCCATTCCATTCTATTCCATTCCACTCCACTCCGCTCCATTCCTTTGTAGTCCATTCCACTACTCTGCACTCCACTCCACTCCATTCCATTCCTTTCTGCTACATTCCACTCGAATCCACTCTACTAAACTCCACACCTCTCCACACCACTCCACTCCATTCCATTCTTTACCATTCCACTCCACTCCAGTCCATTCCAATCTTCTCAATTCCACTCAACTTCACACCACTCCACTCCACTACATTCCGTTCCTTTCTACTCCATTTCACTACACTACACTGCACTACACTGCAATCCTTCCCATTGCATTATGTTCCATTCCTTTGCATTCCATCCCATTCCTTTCCCTTACATTCCATAGCATTCCACGCCACTGCATTCAACTCCAATCTACTGCACTCCACTCATCTCCTTTCTATTCCATGCCATTCCATTTCACGCAAAACCACTCTACTCCACTCCACTCCAATCCACTCCGATCCATTCCATTATTTTCTATTCTACTCCACTCCACTCTACTCCATTCCATTTCATTCCATTCCACTCCTCTCTATTCCAATCCATTCCATTCCTTTCTACTCTGCTCCACTACACTCCACTCCACTCCCTTCAATTCCATTCCATTCAATTCTATTCCATTCCTTCCATTGAATTCCATTCATTTCCATTCCCTTCCATTCCATTTCACTCCACTCCAATCCATGGCATTCCATTCTATTCCATTCCATTCCACTCGAATCCACTCTAATCCATGCCACCCCACTTCATTCCATTTCATTCCTTCCCATTCCACTACACTCTATTCCACTCCATTCCATTCCTTTCTCCTTCCCATTCCACTACACTCTATTCCACTCCATTCCATTCCTTTCCATTCCATTCCATTCCACTCGAATACACTCGGCTCCGCTCCACTTCACTCCATTCCATTGCTTCACATTCCACTCCACTCCACTCCATTCCATTCCATTACACTCCACTCCATGTAATTCCACTCCGTTCCTTTCTACTCCATTCCACTACATTGCACTCCCCTCCACTCCACTACACTACACTACACTGCACTCCACTCCACTCCATTGCATTCCATTCCATTCCATTGCATTCCATTCCATTCCCTTATATTCCATTCCATTCCACTCCACTCCATTCCATTCCAATCCACTAAAATCCACTGCATTCCATTCGATTCCGTTCCATTGTATTCCGTTCCATTGTATTCCATTCCTTTCCATTCCATTCCATTCCATTAATCTCAAAACCACTCTACTCCATTCCATTTCACACCACTCCGTTCCATTCCTTCGCATTACACTCCACTGCACTCCACCTCATTCCATTCCATTCCATTCCATTCCACTCGCATCCACTGTACTCCCCTCCACTCAACCTCTTTCCATTCCTTCCCATTCAGCTACACTCGACTCAATACAATTCCTTTCCATTCCATTCCATTCCATTCCACTCCACTCCACTCAACTCCAATTCACTACATTCCATTCCTTCCCATTCCATTCCATTTCATACTACACGAATCCACTCTACTCCACTCCACAACATTCCCATCCTTCCCATTCAACTCCACTCCACGCTACTCTGTTCCTTTCCATTCCGTTGCATTCCACTTCACTCGCCTGCACTCCATTCAGTTCTACTCCTTTCCACTATACAGCACTCCACTCCATTCCATACCGTTCCATACCATTCCATTCCATTGCATTCCATTCCATTCCCTTCCATTTCATACCATTCCACTCCAATCCACTGCATTCCATTCCATTCCATTCCAATCCATTCTACTCTAATACACTCTAATCCACTCCACTCCACTCCATTCCATTCCTTCACATTCCACTGCACTCCACTCCACTCCATTCCATTCCATTCCATTCCACTCCACTCCATGTCATTCCACTCCCTTCCTTTCTATTCCATTCCACTACATTGTTCTCCACTCCACTACACAACACTGCACTGCACTCCACTCTACTCCACTCCGTTCCATTCCATCCCATTCCATGCCATTGCATTCCATTCCATTCCTGTATATACCTTTCCATTTGATTCCACTCCATTCAATTCTAATCCACTAAAATCCACTGCATTCCATTCCATTCCATTCCATTCCATTCCATTCCATTGTATTCCATTCCTTCCCATTCCATTCCATTCCATTAATCTCGAATCCACTCTACTGCATTCCATTTCACACCACTCCATTCCATTCCTTCGATTTACACTCCACTGCACTCCACCCCACTCCATTCCACTCCACTCCATTCCATTCCATTCCTTTCTACTCCATTCCATCACACTGCACTCCACTCCTCTCCATTCCAATCCATTCTACTCTAGTACACTTTAGTCCACTCCACTCCACTCCATTCCCTTCCATTCCATTCCATTCCACTCCACTCCCCTCCACTAAACTCCACTGCCTTCCATTCCATTCCATTCCATTCCATTCCATTCCATTCCTTTCCATTGCATTCCATTCCACTCTATTCCATTCCATTCTCCTCCACTCAACTCCACTCAAATGCACCGCACTGCATTCCATTTCTTTCAATTCCATTCCACTCGAATCCACTGTAGTCCCCTCCACTCCACCTCATTCCATTCCTTCCCATTCAGCTACACTCCACTCAATACAATTCCTTCCAATTCCATTCCATTCCATTGTATTCCATTTCATTCCATTCCACTCCACTCCACTCCAATCCACTACATCCCATTCCTTTCCATTCCATTCCATTGCATGCTACTTGAATCCACTCTACTCCACTCCACAACATTCCAATCCTTCCCAGAGAGAGAAAGACAGACAGACAGACAGAGAGAAACAGACAGAAAGAGAGAGACACAGACAAAGAGAGAGAGAGAGAGAAACACACAGACAGGGAGAGAGAGAGAGAGACAGACAGACAGACAGACAGGCAGAGAAAGACAGTAATACACAAGACAGACACAGAGAGAGAGAGAGAGGCAGAGACAGAGAGAAAGAGAGAAAGAGACAGAGAGAGAAACAGAGGGGCAGAGAGACAGAGAGAGACAAATAGACAGAGAGGGAGAGAGAGAGAGACTGACCGACACACAGACAGGCAGAGAAAGCGAATAAGACAGAAGACAGACTCAGTGAGAGAGGCAGACAGAGAGAGAGAGAGACAGAGAGAAAAAAGAGAAAGACGGACAGACAGACAAAGAGACAGACAGAGAAAGACAGAGACGGACAGAGAGAGACAGAGAGAAACAGACAGAAAGAGAGACAGAGAGAGAGAGAGAGGCAGGCAGAGAAAGAGAGTAAGACAGAAGACAGACACAGTGAGAGAGACAGGCAGAAAGAGAGACAGAGAGAAAGAAAGAGAGAGACAGACAGACAGAGAAAGACAGATGGACAGAGAGAAACAGAAAGAGAGAGAGACAGAGACAGATAGAAAAAGAAAGACAGGGAGAGAGAGAGAGAGAGACAGACCGACAGACAAACAGACAGGCAGAGAGAGGGAGTAAGACGGAAGACAGACACAGTGAGAGAGACAGGCAGAGAGAGAGAGGGAGAAACAGACAGGCAGAGAGAGAGAGAGAGAAGACAGAGAAAGAGAAAGACAGAGACAGAGACAGACAGAGACACAGAGAGAGGGGGAGGAAGGGTGTGCTCCAGAAATAATTACACATATTTTATAACGCTTTTGATCCCATACACTGTGGCCGGGGGTATACTTTGAAAACAACAACAAGAACAACAACGACGACGACGACAACTACAACAACAACAACAGCAACAAGAGCAGCAGCAGCATTCGCATACGGATTTCTAGAAAATAAGATGTTATGAAGTATAGTAAACATCAACCGGCTCTCACTGCACGTGGAGAGATGCAGAAAAGCATTAGTTAACAACAGGAGAAAACAGCAGCTCACATGTCTTGGGGAAAACATACGTCTTCCTGAAAACTGGGGATTGCTACTTCACTGGAAAGAAATACATACGAAAAAGGAAAACCAAGAACAAAACAAAACAAGCCAACAAACACGGGCCAAGGCACCGTCCCTGGAAATCTTTTTCTTTTTTTTTTCTTTTTTTTGTACTTTAAGTTTTAGGGTACATGTGCACAATGTGCGGGTTTCTTACATATGTATCCATGTGCCATGTTGGTGTGCTGCACCCATTAACTCGTCCTTTAGCATTAGGTGTATCTCCTAATGCTATCCGTCCCCCCTCCCCCCACCGTCCCTGGAAATCTTAAGTGAGCAAAGTATTAGTTTTCAGAAAGCGTTTCTATTTCGGGCAAATACTGAGAAGGCCCAGACTAGAGCTGTGACGCCGTTCCCATTGTGAAACTATGCTGGCCGGAGGGAGGGAGGGAGGGAGGGAGGAGAAACTAAAACATCATGATAAAAGGTGATTGAGACCCAGCCAGGGTGAAGCTTTCCCAGGGAGGGAGGCCTGAGGAGGGGAGCGGGGGAAAACCCCACAACTGCAGACCCGCCCGCTTGCCCACGCGGGTCAGGGGCTACGCCATCGGCCCAAGCTGCCTCTGGGGAAGTGGGACCGTGCCGCCCCCATCTTCAAAAACGGTGGCCACTGAGTGAGGCCTGACGCCCACCGATGCAAATGTCAGCCTGGCAAGCATGAGATCGCCGGCAAGGGGTGGGGGAAGGGGAGAGAAGACCGAGGCACACCGGGGTGGATCCAGAAGGTTTCCAAGCAGGGTGTTGGGAGGCGGGGGGTAGGGGTTTTGGGGGCAACCCACCTAACTGACTCACTAAATGAAGGTAACGGGACGTGGGTAGTGGGGGGAGCCGGGGGGGTGACTCGAAAATTAAACTAAATCCCAAGTCGAAGAGTCTACGCGCATGAAAGAAACCAAAACACAAAGAAAACTAAAGCGCTGATCAAAGAACAATAGGGCCCCAGCCAGGGCAGAGGTTCCCTAGGCAACGAGGGAGAGAGGGAGGGGCCTCCAGAAGGGAGAGAGAGAGAGAGAGAGAGAAACCAGTTGCCCCAGGCTCGGTGAAGTCGGCGAGACCTCCCTCTGCGTCACGTCGACTTTCCATAACAGTGGCCGCTAGGTGATGCCCGAAGACAACCGATGCCTGCAAGTGTCAGCACGGAAGAGAATTTATTTATTTATTTATTTAGAGACAGAGTCTCACTCACTCTGCAGCCTGGGCTGTAGTGCGGTGGCGCGATCTCGGCTCACTGCAGCCTCCGCCTCCCAGGTTCAAGCGATTCTCCCGCCTCAGCCTCCCGAGTAGCTGGCATCACAGGCACCTGCCCCACCCACCGCTCCAGACTCAGTTTTGTATTTTTAGTAGAGACGGGGTTTCGCCGTGTTGGCAAGGCTGGTCTCGAACTCCCAACCTCAGATGATCCACCCGCCTCGGCCTCCCAAAGTGCTGGGATGACAGATGTGAGCCACCACGCCCGGCCTTAACTGTTTATTTTTAAGTCGAGGAGCTTATCAGGGAAATAGGAGAAGTACAGACGC
>NW_026652388.1:0-87267 GCF_009828535.3 Hylobates moloch | reverse complement strand
ATTATATCTTAAAGTCATCACTAATGCACATTTTAAAGTCTCTAATGACAAATTATCACTATTTTCTATTGCAATTTTCATCAGTGGAATGGAAATAACTGATGGGATCAGATAAAGAAAATAGGCAATTCCTTAATGGGGTAAATTGTACTTCTTACATCATATTTGTGTAGGGCTGGGCTGAGAGGTTATATGGGATACTAAAGAAAACATGACAATTCTCTAATAAAACCTGATGACTCAAGAAAATATTTTGTCATAAGAGATCCTTAACTTCTGCTATAAGTAATGCATGCAGAGCCTTTGACATTTTCTCAATCTGTTTTTAGAAGGTAACAGAATATTCTGATATAAATGGATTCTGAAAATACCCAACTGGGAGAGACAAAAGACTAAATTTTAGGCAGTCTTTTCAATGACCTTATGTATGAATACATAGATTAACAACACCAAGTCCAACAGTTTTCTTCTATATTGCTAATTTTCTTCACTGGTTGAAATGAGATTTGGTGTCAGCATTATTGGAATTTAATAATTAATGAATATTGTTATTTTATTCCTGGAAAGATTATGCATTCACTTTAACAGAGAAACATTTATTCTCTTTGATTATGACGGTGCTCATCAATTTTTCATTTCTCTCATAAGTGTTCATGATAAGGATAATGAAGTTGAGATAGGCAATTCATCAGCTCCTGATGAAGATTTGTTGAGGACTTCTATTATTCCAGAACTTCACCCTCATTTATCCAGTGCAACACTGATACTAATCCCTTTCCTTGCCTTAAATTTTTCTTCCTCTTTTAGAGGTTGATAAATTAGATAATGTACATAAAAGTGCTTCGTAAACTCTGAAGTGCTACACAAATGTAAGGTATTATTATTTAAAATTACGATGTATGCTTGTCATTTAAAATGGTACTTTTTGTTTAATAATGATGTATAGTTCTTCTCAATTGCTTGGAGGATCAACCAAAATGGCTCATTGATTGGTAAATTAATGCTACAGTTTTCCTTTTGTATGGGCTTCCGAGATGATCATTATTTCTGCCTTGAGGATTTCATGCATTTTAGAAAGGAGAGAAACATGGCTTTTTAACATTTCATGACTCTATTCTGCCGGATAAACAGCACTCCTGTTAGATGCGCTCTGTATCCCATTCTATCCTTTTTTTTTTTAATCTTGTTGACACTAGTAAACATTGAAATGCTCTTCACAATCTCATCACTGAAGGAAACTTTATCTTATGGACCCCTGATCCATAACAGTGTCTTGAATTTCACCTTATCTTTTTTTTTAAACAAATAATGTTTTAGTGTTAGCAGTAAATAGAATCTATATTTAACTTGATTTTCTCCATGCTCCAAAATTTCCTTCTCTTTGATGCCCTTAGATGTTACGAATGAATTTGCCTTCTGAACATCTTGAGTTGGATCCTATGGAATCACTACTAAACAAACTCATTTACACTCTCATTTTATAAAGTTTGAATTACCTATTTTAATTTCCCTGCAACAGTTATTCTCAACCCACCTATTATAATTCGTATATGTGTTCTAAGCTCTTGACAAATGCGCCAGTAATGGGAAATGTTTTGGGGCAAATACTTAAACTTAAGTATTTATTTTGTTAGGATATTGTTTGTGAGATAGATAACCTAATGGAATGATTTCTGCGAAATAAAGAACAGCAGAATTCAACTGTTGTTTTCTGTAAGCGAGCGGTAAGAGGCTTAGTTTCAGTCTAAAGGAAAACTGGTAGCAAAGAAAGATTCTGATGTTTACCAAAATGTTGTTGAAATGTTCCTTGTGAGTATAACAAAACAAGTCAAGGCAGAAATTATTCTATGCATAACCAATATAGCTCTGAAATAGAGAATAATTGAATGACTACAGACCCTTTCGGAACAGTTATACCAGAGTACAATTGTGCTCTAGCTTTTGCTTATTGCCTGTTGTTCTGAGGCTTTACATCACTCCAAGTATGCCAAAATTCTGAATTTGAAAGTAAGCCATAAATCCTAACAGATTGAGAGTTACTACTCTACAAGATTAGCAAAACTTAATCCCATCCAAGAAGATAGTTACTAAAGGAAAACAATCTTATGTGATTGCCTTCATAACTGAAGAAAAATATTCTAATGAAATGTCCATTATAACTGATTTTTGTCAGCAGCTTGTGACTTACATTTTCTATAAGTAGCTTGTTTCTAAACTTGAAAGTCAAATCCAGTACCCACCAGTGCTTGAAAGAGTTTATTTTCCTTATGTTTTTAAACACTTGCCAAAGAACATTTGATTCTATAAAACTAGGTAGATTTTATGTTTTCTTGGCACTTGTACTTCAGAGATGAGGAAGGAATTTCAGTTTTTGTGAAAAGAAAGCAAGTTTATCTTCTGAATGATTGGAATTTTAAGAGAGTAAATAGGTGAGGATATGGGGAGAGAATAAGTGGTGTGAACAGTTGCTGAAAGGAATCAAAGAAGACTTACAGGAACCTGGCTCAGTATTGCAGAACCATATGATAGGCTACAATGAAATAACAGACTACAGATATTACAGCACTAATAGATATTAATTAAGTTATGCAGCACACGTTGCTGAAGATGTCTACCTCAAAATTTCAGTGGCCTAACACAACAACCAAATGTCCTGTGTGTGTGTGTGTTTGTGTATGTGTGTGTGTGTGTATACAACCAGTGGCTTTAACACAATAACCAAATGTCTTATGTGTACATATATATATACACACACACATATACATACACATATATGTGTGTATATACACAAGACTATATACATATGTGTGTGTATATATAGTCTTTTGTATATATACACACATATATACATATATACATATATATAAAATCCCATAGAATCAACATTTAAATTTGTGTGTATATATATATATATATATATATATATCTTTTTAAAACGATATATATGTGTGTGTATATGCATATATGTGTGTGGGTGTGTGTGTGTATATATATATATATTTTTTTCTTTTAATTCAAGACAGGTCCTTGTTATGTTGCTCAGGCTGGTCTCGAACTCCTGGACTCAAGGAATCCTCCTACCTCTGCCTTCCCAGTAGCTGGGACTATAGGCATGTGACACCATGCCCTGCCCTCTTCCTGTTGATTCCAACATAGCTGTTCCTGATTGTTAGGTAACATTCCTCACGTTCCTTCAGCCACCCAGGTTCTTTCCTTTTTGTGGCACTATCATCTGTGGGACCTCAGGGTCTTATGCTGGATACTCTGTAGCCAGTCGGCAAGGAGAGAAAAAGAAAGGACTGGAGAATTACAGAAGGCATTCTTAGTGTCCCGTCTGGAAGTGGCATGGCTCCATTTTAGCAGACACCTTCAGTGATATGGCCTAATATAGGTGCAAAGGAGTTGCTGGAAAATGTAGAACTTGGCCAGAAAGCTGATTCACAGCAATGCATTGACACCATGAAAAGGCACTGCAAATCTTTGGCAGATGGCTAGCCAACTCGGCCACAGCCAAGCTCTATGTTTCTTCTCCAGCAGCACCAAACGATCCAGGTATCAGTGTGGAAAACATGGGCAGTTGATTTCATTTGTGTTTAAAGTTTGTCCAAGGGAGTATGGGGGAAGAGCAATTCTAACAAGGAAAAGGTTCAGCTAATGAGGACTGAGTTCTCCTGTGTTGAGGAAAGAAATGAATCCACGGGCAGTCGATACACTTGGAGACCAGGGAAGAAGGGATCAAAGACTGGGCTTTGAGCACAAGGATACTGAAGTTGGAAAAGTAGAGTCAGGGAAGGAGAGAGCTGGACAGATAGAATAATTTATTCATAAAGTGTGTTTGGAATTTAGGTTGAGAGTTGGACCCCTAGCAGTGAAGGGTGAGGCCACAGGAGTTGGTAGTAAAAGGAAAGGGCAAAGGAATAATAGTAGTTGAGGTGGAAACGGGACTGCAAGTCTCAGGTGCTAGGAAGTTAATGCATATGATTTTAGCCTCTGGGATAGTAGCATGTGACAGATTGATTTTAAAAATGTCCTCAATTCTTCCTACACTAAATCTCCCTTTTCCTCTGTAATTTTGACATGCTTTCCCTCATTGTGGGTGGGGAATTCGGAACCACAACTTGGCTCCAGGCTCAACTACATGACTTGCTTTGCCAATGGAATGTTAGAAAATTAGACACAAAGCAAAGGTTGAAAAAAAAGGTGAGGCTGTTTCTTTCTTGCTCCTCTGCCTTTGTCCCCTCCAAAAACATATAGGCTAGCTGGCTGGTGGATGAGACATCCAGAGCAGACAGGGCTGAGTTGCCCCACTTGAACCAGTGAAGGTCACTGGAGACCAGTCAATAGCATGAAGAACTCAATAAAGATCGATAGAGCAGTCTAGCCTACCCTCACTGGCTCCAGATGAGTGAGGAATCAATGCTTATTTTTATATGGCATTGAAATTTTGCAGCTGTTGTGCAGCCTCATTGTGGTAATATATAACTGCTACAAAGGCTGGAAAGGAGTTCCACAGAGAACGTGGGGGGAGCAAGATGAAAGCTAAACAGTCTATAACACATTTTGCAAGTGCTTGCTACAAAAAAATATCCATTTACCTTATTAGCCAGATGAATTAAAAAACCTGTACACTCTGGCTTCCACCAGCTCAATTCTATGTTTGCCTCAATTTTTTTTTGTTTCCATATCTTTTTATATCAGTGGGTTTTGTTTTACCACATAAACTTTAATTAAGTAGCATGTAAATAGAAAAAAAAAAAACATGAGCACAAAAGAGAGATAGAACATGTGCTAAGAAGATATTTCTTTAAAAACACAATTGACTGTTTTTTGAAAAGTCTAGAAAATAGTAAGTTCTACTTTTTGCTGTCACATATAAGGAAAATTAATAAAAATCTAGAAAGATTAGTTTTTTAAATTAATGCACGGTTCATGTTCTACCTTAATAAAACCAAAGCAAGAACTTGCAAAAATTTAATTTTGTCTGTGGCTATTCCAGGAAAATAGTAGGAACCTCCAATAAGTAGACCTGAACATCAATAACCAATGTAACACTGAAACGATTGTGGCATAGTTATTGCAGAATTATTGTTTGTTTAAGTGCTTTAAATTGAAACAAAAATATTTAAAGAATATGTGATTCAATTTTTGTGCCCAGTTCAGATTCAGAAAAACTCCTCCAAGTTGCCAGTCAGTTATTGGTCTTAAATTGACTAGCCTCTACCTATCCATGTATGCAGGAACACACAAAAGGTAGTGACCTGTTCTGAATGCTTGAAATGCTATAGCTATACTGTGTTTTACTCTAGAAAGAATGGGGCTTTGTAGTTTAGGACATTTTAAGTCTAGGACTTTGTTTTAAATATAAAGATTTATAGGGATTTTTTTTCTTGGAAATAAGTAAAAGTATGCCAAATTATTATGAAACAAATTTTCCAGATTTTGACCATGTTATAAACTTATTCAATACATTTGTTTGTGTATTTAACAGCTCTATTGAGGTACAATTCACACACTATCAAATAAACCTACTGTAAATGTACGATTGAATAACTCTTAGTGAGTTTAGAGAGTTGTGCAGCTCTCACCACATCTAGTTTTAAAGTATTTCCATCACCCCAGAAAGTTTCCTCATGCCCTTTTGTGGTCAATCTCTGTACCTACCCACCATGTTCCCCTCCCACCCCAGCCCCCAGCACTACTAATCTGAATACTGTCTCTTTAAATTTGAGTTTTGCAGATACTTCATTTAAACAGAATCAGGTAATATGCAATTTTTTTGCATCTGGCTTCTTTAACTTAATATAATGTTTTTGAGGTTCATCCATGTTGTGGCATGTAATACAGATTTTGATGTATTGAGTTTTGTTTTTATTTAGGTCAAAATACTTTGCAATTCTCTGTGACTTCTTTGGTATTATTTAGAATTGTATTGTCTAATTTGTAAATATTTAGGGATTTCCCAATATTCTTTCTGTTGTTCAGTTCCAATTTTATTGTAGTTGAGAAAGATACTTTGGCTATTTCAATTCTTTTAATCATTTTTAAGAGTTTTTGTTTGTTTGTTTGTTTGTTTTGTTTGATTCTGTTTTTTGTCATTGTTGTTTTGAGACGGAGTCTTGCTCTGTCACCCAGGCTGTAGTGCAGTGGTGTGATTTCGGCTCTCTCACCACAACCTCTGCCTCCCAGGTTCAAGCAATTCTCCTGCCTCAGCCTTTCAAGTAGCTGAGATTATAGGCGCTCACCACCACTCCTGGCTAATTTTTGTATTTTTAGTAGAGAAGGGGTCTCACCATGTTGGCCTCAATCTCATGACTTCAAGTGAACTACGTGCCTTGGCCTCCCAAATTGTTGGTATTACAGGCATGAGCCAGCGTGCCCAGCCTACATTGCCAAGTCAATCCTAAACCAAAAGAACAAAGCTGGAGGCATCACGCTACCTGACTTCATACTATACTACAAGGCTACAGTAACCAAAACAGCATGGTACTGGTACCAAAACAGAGATATAGACCAATGGAATGGAGCACAGCCCTCAGAAATAATGCCACACATCTACAACTATCTGATCTTTGACAAACCTGACAAAAACAAGAAATGGGGAGAGGATTCCTTATTTAATAAATGGTGCTGGGAAAACTGGCTAGCCATATGTAGAAAGCTGAAACTGGATCCTTTCCTTACACCTTATACAAAAATTAATTCGAGATGGATTAAAGACTTAAATGTTAGACCTAAAACCATAAAAACCCTAGAAGAAAACCTAGGTAATACCATTCAGGACATAGGCATGGGCAAGGACTTCATGTCTAAGACACCAAAAGCAGTGGCAACAAAAGCCAAAATTGACAAATGGGATCTAATTAAACTAGGGAGCTTCTGCACAGCAAAAGAAACTACCATCAGAGTGAACAGGCAACCTACAGAATGGGAGAAAATTTTTGCAATCTACTCATCTGACAAAGGGCTAATATCCAGAATCTACAAAGAACTCAAACAAATTCACAAGAAAAAAACAAACAACCCCATCAACAAGTGGGCAAAAGATATGAACAGACACTTCTCAAAAGAAGACGTTTATGCAGTCAAAAGACACATGAAAAAATGCTCATCATCACTGGCCATCAGAGAAATGCAAATCAAAACCACAATGAGATACCATCTCACACCAGTTAGAATGGCGATCATTAAAAAGTCAGGAAACAACAGGTGCTGGAGAGGATGTGGAGAAATAGGAACACTTTTACACTGTTGTTGGGACTGTAAACTAGTTCAACCATTGTGGAATACACTGTGGCGATTCCTCAGGGATCTAGAACTAGAAATACAGTTTGACCCAGCCATTCCATTACTGGGTATATACCCAAAGGACGATAAATCATGCTGCTATAAAGACACATGCACATGTATGTTTATTGTGGCACTATTCACTGTAGCAAAGACTTGGAACCAACCCAAATGTCCAACAGCGGTAGACTGGATTAAGAAAATGTGGCACATATACACCATGGAATACTATGCAGCCATAAAGAATGATGAGTTCACATCCTTTGTAGGGACATGGATGAAGCTGGAAATCATCATTCTCAGCAAACTATCGCAAGGACAAAAAACCAAACACCTCATGCTCTCACTCACAGGTGGGAATTGAATGATGAGAACACATGGACACAGGAAGAGGATCATCACACACCGGGGCCTATTGTGGGGTGGGGGGAGGGGTAGGGACAGCATTAGGAGATATACCTAATGTTAAATGACAAGTTAATGGGTGCAGCACACCAACATGGCACATGTATACATATGTAACAAACCTGCATATTGTGCACATGTACCCTAAAACTTAAAGTATAATAAGAAAAAGAGTTGTTTTAAATCTGTAGTTGGTCTACTTTAGAGTCTTCTATGTGTGTTATAAAAAGAACGTGTATTTTGCTGTTGCTGAGTTAAGTCAATCTGCAGTTAAGTCAAGGTGTTGTTTGAGTGTACTATTTTCTGTCTAGTTCTATTATATATTAACAGTGAAATACTGAAACTCTGATTCTAATTGTTGAATTGTCTTTCTTACCTTTCATTCTAGTGAATTTTTGCTTCATTTATTTTAGATGTTTTCCTTTTGAGTATACATTTACCATTATTACACATTCCAGTTGAATTGACCCTTTGATCACTATGAAATGTCTCACTTTGTCTCTAGTAATATTTTTGTTTTAGTGACTATTTTTTCTGATATTAATATAGATACTTCTGCTCTCTTATACCTACTATTTGCTTGGTATATATTTGTCTACGCTTTTACATCCTACCTATTAGTGCCCATGATTCTATTGTGTTTCTCTAGGAGATAGTTAGATCCTGATTTTTTAAATCCAGTCTTACAATCTGTGTTTTTTTAATTACAGTGATTTGTTCATTCACATTTAATGTGCTTATTGTCATGGTTGGATTATGACTGCTTATTTCCATTTGATTTTTATATGCCTAAATTTTGTTCCTCCTTTATTGCCTTCTTTTATGTAAAAGATGCATATTTTGCACTAGAGAGTATTATATCACTCTTAACTTTTCACAATTTTAAAATGTCTCATTACTGTACGTCTGTTAATCTAGTAGTTTGACCTAGGCATTACAGCATGCCTCTTACTTTGTCATAGTCTATCTCAGGTTAGCACTGGGTTAGTTCCAGAAAAATAGAGCAGTTTTGTTCCAGTGTAGCTCCTTTTCCTTCCATTTTTAAATTCTAATTGTCATGTATATTACATGTATATATTTTATAAAGCCATAAATATAATGTCATAATATTTGCCCATGACTATTAAAGAAATTTTAAAAATTCTTCTTAAAATGATAGCCATGTATTCTTTTATATTTTCTAAGGTATTTTTCATTTTCAGTGTTCTTCATTTCTTCCTCTAGATTTGAATTACCATTTAGTGTGATTCTTTTCCAGGCTGTAGAACTCTCTTTTACATCTCTTGCAAAGCAATTCTGCCAGCAATCAATTTTCTCAGGCAAGATAATGCCTTTATTTTTTCTTTTTGAAAGGTAGTTTTAATGATTTCTTGGTGGACAAGTTTGTTTTTGCTTTTTCTTTTTGAAGAAGTTTAATTTTGCCACTCCACTACCTTTAGATCTCTATCATTTTTTACAAAAATGCGACTTTTAATTATATTGCTGTTCTTCTGTACACAGTGAGTCCATTTTCTTTTGCTGCTTTTAAGATTTTCTCTTTGCCCTTGACTTTCAACAGTTTAACCATAATGTGGTGTGGATATCTTTGTATTTATCCTACTTGGATTCACTGAGCTTCCCTGTAGTAACATTTGTCATCCAATTTGGAAAATTATAAGAATTTATTCTTTAAACATTTTTTCTGCCCCTTTCTTCTCTCCTTTTTTTCCAGGACTCCCATTACACCTACATGTTGACAGGGTTTTACTGGTCCTACAAGTCTCTGATTATTCATTTTTCTTTGAAGAATAATTTCCAGTGCTCTATTTTCAAGTTCATAGATTCTTGCTTCTGTCATCTTAAGTCTGCCTCTTGAGTCCATGTAATAAATTATTCATGGTAGCTACTGTACTTTTCAACTTAAAAATTTCCATTTGGTTTTAGAGTTTCACTTTTTAAAACTTTCTACTTAGTTTCTGTTTCTAAAACTTATTTTAGAGTTTCTACTATTGTGATTCATCACATTTTTCTTTAATTTTTTTAACATGCATATATAATAGCTGCTTTGAAGTCTTTATTAAAACCAACATCTTTGCCCATTCACACTTTTTACTGACTGCTTTTTCCCTATGTATGTTACACTTCCCTATTGTTGTATATCCTTTTTTTTTTTTAATAAAAACACATTAGTTTTAGACAATTTATTGTGGCAACTCTGGATTTTGAGAGTTGTTATTTTTTCCATTTTGTTTTCCTTTTTAGTAATTTGTCTAGACTATATGTGTTTATCTCCCCTCACAGTGTGGGCCCACTGTGTCTCTGTTCAAGTTCTTTTTATTCTTATTCTTGTTTTTATTTATTATCCTGGCATCCTAAAGATCACACATGCATCTGCATGGCTTCATAGTTAGCCAATCATTTGGCCAGAGGCTTTGCTCAAATACCTCATGCCAGTAAAACTCTGTCCTCTCCTGACAGGTCTGAGTATGGTTTGGGGCCTGCATTTAAATGTCATGCAGATTTCATATTTGTGCAAGTGTTTACTTCTGCTGGGACATCCTGGAACTGTCTCGACAGACTCTGAGTCAGCCAGGCATGTGTAGAAAGCTTACTTAGTCCCTTTCTTGCCCTCTCATTTCCAGGACCCCCTGGTTAAATTTCTGACTAGTCCACCATTGAACTTCTTACCCAACCAGGACCCCACCTTCATGTTTTCCCTTTTTATTTTCTTTTGAATTTGTTGCTTTCATTGACAATGCCCCTGGGTATAAGATTTTGCCCCTTGCCAAATCAAATTAAACCCCTCCAGCAACAGAGTTGCTCATTTTTACAACCAGCCCTGTCCTAGTAGCACTACCATCTCAACTGACTTGGGGAAGAAGAAGAATGGGACATCCCCAGGTGAGAATGCAACAGACTCCACTGTTTTTACCTGGAGCCCAAGAATTTTTCATGACTAGATGCTTCTGTATTTGTTGTTTACCTATGGCATTTCACAGAGCTGTGAAGTGGTAGTTTTTGACAATTTTATCCAGTTTGGGGTTTATTTTGGGTGGAGGGGAACTGCTGACATTTCTTCACACTGGTGGTCCCCAGTGTTGCTCAAATTTTAAGAATGGAAATTTATATTGCTGCTTTTATTTGCTTGATACAACGTTCAGTATGCCCACCCCACATATGACTTTATACCGTCTCTCTGCTTGCAATCAAATGGTAGAGCAATCATGCCACATATTTTGTCTGACCAATAAATGCTAATATAAGTGAAAGCTTTCACTGCAAATGAAGCACTGCAAATAATATATAATGAATTGCCTCCTGCTACAATGGTTGGCGTCACAGTGGTCTGGACTCCATATAGATAAGTAAGTCAGCACATCATAATTTAAAAATAAATTTTTAGCTTTTTTTGTTATTTTTTGTGCTCTCTGGGTGGAAGATATTGGGCCATCACTATCTGTTCAGCAATGACAGGAAAAGGGTGCTACGTCACAGTGCACTGGTAGGTGACTGCTAAAGACCCTTCCCATGATTGGAACCCATCTTTGCAGACTCTTGCAGTGTTCCTGCTATAAAAAGTTTTCTTTTAATTAAAAACAGTGGATCTCCTCTTATGTAATGGCAGATTATTAAGACTATTATTTCAGAATCTTTAAGGTATGAAGGAGTTCTGGACCAAAGCTCTTAACATCTTGTCAGAATGAGATGAGGCGTGTGTTTCTCAAAGAGGCTGTGGATAGATAGAGGAAAAAGATAGACTGATTCTGGTGAAATCACTGCAGTGCAGAAGCCTTTAAGAGAAGAGGTTGTTACACAAGGATTTAGCGAACATTACATATTGTCCATATGGTAAGTAGGTGTTGGGCTTGTGAGAACCAGAAGCCTCTCAGTAAAAAGGATGACTACAAGGGAACTGGTTGGTGTCTTCTGAATTCCTTTAAGACAGAAGAGGAAGGAGTATTACGTGCAGAAACAGAAGGGTAGAGGTGCTTGCTGACAGATGGAGGCTCCAGAGGACATTGTCTGATATGATAGAGCAGGGGGCAAATTGGCAGAAAAACTGGAGGAGGGCTGAGAATTCTGCAAACAAAAATATAACCTGAGGGCCTGACATTTGAGAATGAGGGTAAGAGAAAAAAACATTTCCTGTCTGAACAGGGACACACAATCATAAGGAAGCAACAACAGCAGCAACAACAGCATTTTCTTAAATACTTTGTGTACCTTAAAGGGAAGCAGCAGATAACTGTGAATTGGTAATTAATCTTGCCATCATCATTGATATCATCATAACCTTATTACATTATATTAAGTGAATCACTGGAAATATTAAAATACTCAATGTGACTAATAAAGTTTTCTTTCCCATTTGAATGTATATTGTTTATGTGGAAATTCAAATGTATAGCTGGAGAGGTTCTCTTCTCAGGTGATGCCTCTCTACCACCTGTCTAACAATTCCTTGTAGCCCCAGGGCATTTTTGGAGTCAGCTATTTGTACTAAAAGGGAACTAATGAATAGTGCAAATGCCACTAAAAAAAAAATAGAGTGGCTTTATCAGAAGGCACAGATGTTAACTTATCAGATGCAAGGAAAGGAAACTCCTGCTAATTGGCTCCTATTCTCCCTCTGTCAGTTTCATTTAAGGAGACATTTAAACAGTACACAGCTGGAATTTGGAAGTTTTCTTTAAACAAGACTACATAAAACCAAGCTGGTTTAGAGTACTTCTGTGTCTACTTCCTGTTTTGTTTTTGTTTTTTTTCTAGCTTGACTCGCCTGTTGACATGAAGCCATTAGTATTAGTACTGGAATACATTATTAAGCAAACAGAAAACTTTTCTAAAAGATAGGAAGGCTTAGGGAATTGACACCATGAATAAGAGTGGTGAGGTAATATGTTTAGTCCAATCTCACTTTGCAACTGATTTTAAAAGAACCATAACACTTTAGAATTCAAAGTGACTTTACATATTCATTAGTCCAGTTCATTCATTTTCTAAGCTAGCAGTTGATGTTCAGAGAGGTGAAATGTCCTGTTGAAAAATTACAGTGATATTCATAAAATGCCCTCACGAGGAGCAAACTTTCTTTAACTCAGATTAGTGGGGCTTTCAACATGTTATTTTGCCTCCTTCTCAAATCACAAGAGATTAAGATGTATTCATCTTTTTCTTGTTTGTTTCAATCTTTTACATTATCTCCATTTCTTCACAAGTTCCAGGGAAAGAGAATTTGAGATTTCTCTTTTATCCATATTTTTGATAGTGCCTAAAATAATAATAAAACCCCACCAGCCCTAAGAAGATTTTTTAATAAAAGAATTATAAAATTTCACCTGTGGTTTAAGTGCAATGTTTAGATATCTAGTGTAGTCATAAAAAAAGCAATTGAATGAGAGAAGTTTTTCCAGGTGAAAAATAAAGAAATTGTTAGAATGCTCTCTCCATTGAACCATAGGCAGATTATCTTAAGTGACTTTGCTGTACTATTTCCCAAAATCAAATAACATATGGTTACCCAGGCCTGTTAACTCCTTGCATAGTCAATAGATCATGCTGGTCTATTCAGTGATTTAGCTAAGTGTAAATAGTTTTCAAAAGTGTGTGATACTTCTACAATTTATTTCACATTTTCATTGGCAAGCTCTAATTTATCTGACCTGATCACACCTATAGAATATTAAATTTCATCAGAGACTTAACCTCAGTGCCTAGCAGAATATCTGACACTTGTAAGTTGCTGCCCCTTCCTTGGTTTTCAGCTTTCATGTTTATTTTCTAGGTTTAAAAATATCGTATTCACTATGTATGTTGTTCATATGTTCATATATTAGGCAATAATCCTAATTCCTTTATTTTTATTTTTATTTTTTAAAATTTTATTTTTTATCTAAAACCAAGCCTTTATCAAAAAAGTGTATGCTGAGAAGAATTCTAAAATAAAAAACTAACACTTCTAGTATGGAAGATATTTACTTCACCAATAATGAGGATTGAGAACTTTATTCCCATCACCTTTAAGAGCTAAGGAGTAAATAAATACTAAATTACTAGAACTCTAACAGAATCCACAGAAGTGACAGTCATTTTTTATAACCTCAATGTTGGGCCACAGATCAGTAAGAGAAATAACAACACTCCACCTTTCCAGATACCTAAATGTGTACTTGGCCCAGCAGGTGGGCAAATTAATCTTTGGAAATAGAAACATGAGTTCTCAGGGCCTGTTATGGTTCCAAGAACAGTGGCCACTGGGGCTGATGGCTTCCGCATCATTGTGGAGAAACTGGCTTTCTTGGCCGTTTTTTAGACTAGGAGCTTAAACCACTCGTGAGTAGTAGTATACCGCTGTGATCCCAGAGAAGCTGGAAAACGTGCATTAGCTGGAATCCTCCCAGAACTGCATTGTTTACAGCTTTTAAGCAATTTGGGGTTGGGGTGTAGGGTATGAAATTGACAGTTTCCTTGGATGGACTGTATAAGTAAACAGCTCGGCTTTTATCTTTTCAATGTTGTTAGATAGACTAATATTTGCCGAGTGCAATTTCTGCATAATAGCATCTCTAAATAATACAAGTATTTTCTTTTTTATTTCTCTCTTCAACCTTTAAGTTCCAGGGCACATGTGCAGGATGTGCAGGTTTGTTACATAGGCAATCATGTACCATGGTCGTTTGCTGAGCAGATCAACCTGTCACCTATGTATTAAGCCCAGCATCCATTAGCTATTCTTCCTAATGCTCTCCCTTCCCCTACCCCCCAGCCAGACCCCAGTGTGTGTTGTTCTCCACTATGTGTCCATGTGTTCTCATCATTCAGCTCCCACTTATAAGTGAGAACATGTGGTGTTTGGTTTTCTGTTCCTGTGTTAGTTTGCTGAAGATGACGGTTTCCAGCTCCATTTATGTTTCTGCAAAGGACATGATCTCTTTCCTAACAAAAGAATTTTCTAAATACTATTTTTATCTAAATTGTACCCTCTGTATAATAATATTTCTAAAGTTTTACCTTATAGATAGTCTCAAAATATATGGTTCCCTTCCAACCAGAAAACCCACTGGGAATTCTGAATTTCATTTCCAAAACCGTTCTACTAATAGCTCTCCTGGCAGGAGACCCAGGTTGCACCACAGTGGGAACAATCTCTCTGACACAAAGTCAGCCTTCCTTCAGTATTAACGAGGGTGAGAGTAGACCGAATGGACACATTCCAGAGCTGGTTTCTATTAAAACAACACCAATAAGCATGCATTTCATATAAATACCACGGTTTCAGATGCAATAAAAAAAATAAAGCTGAGTGCTAAGAAGAGTATTTACATTAAGCAACAATCAATAGAGGCCTCCAAGTTGCCCTTTCAAGGGGGTCATTTGTGGGGGGCTCTGAATGGTTGGGCTTTGGGCCAGCTTTATATTTCTCAAATGAGGTCTCTGCATAAGGTAGCTTAGGAGGAGCTGAGATGAGATCACTGAAGCGGATGATCTATCTTATAAATTAGACTTCAACTAGTGTAAAAGCTGCTGGAATGAGGGACCAACTGTTTTGGTAGCCTGTCAGAAATAATTTCAAACCTGACAGGATACTGAGCCGTGTGGTGTGATCTCCCAGCCTTCAGTCCCCACACTGGGAGAGAAGCGGAACAGGACAGGGCAAACCCTCACCCTGGAAGCACGGCCGCCAGGTCCCAGCGCCGGGCCTTGCCATTCGCTGCATCCCCAGCTCCCTCCCTCCTCCTCTCAACCCCTCCTGCTTCCCTCCCTATCCTCCCTCAGTGGGTATAGAATTCAGTCTTTTATGAAATCACAATGAGTTGATATAAGCAAGAGCAACAAACACAACATCAAAAGAAATTACACCATCATCAAACTATCTCATAACATCATTAGTGACCTAAATTAAAGCAAGATAATTACCCCAGAAGATAACAAACCGTCATGGAGAATACTAATAACGCCGAGAGCGCATTCCAGCACTCTGCCAGGAGCCCGGCTTCACAACACAATTTTTGCACACATCCACTGACAAATCAGCTTTTTCTCAAGTTCAGAAAAAGAAAACAATGTAACTCATCTGTATCTTTTATTTTCTTCTTTCAGGGTCCTTCTTGTTAAAATAATAACAGCAGAAATGGGACCCTTAAAGCCTGCTGATTTTTCACTAAGTCGTTGTCAAGTGTAATCTGGGGCATGTTAAATAATCCATGGCTTTTATGAAAGATGAAAATGATGTGATATCGAAAGAATGACATACTGGCAAATGGTATATTGGCTTTGATTCACTTAATTTACTGTAAAAAATTGGGCCCAAAAAAGTCATTTCACCTCCATTTTTTTAAAATTTTTGTATAATACCAATTCTAACAATTATGTCTCACATCAACGTGTGAGTGATGTTAAAAGTAAAAGAATGCTAGGCCAGGCGCGGTGGCTCACGCCTGTAATCCCAGCACTTTAGGAGGCCGAGGTGGGCAGATCACGAGGTCAGGTGATTGAGACCATCCTGGCTAACACGGTGAAACCCCATCTCTACTAAAAATGCAAAAAATTAGCCAGGCGTGGTGGCGGGCACCTGTAGTCCCAGCTACTTGGGAGGCTGAGGCAGGAGAATGGCGTGAACCTGGGAGGCGGAGCTTGCAGTGAGCCACTGCACTCCAGCCTGGGAGACAGAGCGAGTCTCCATCTCAAAAAAAAAAAAAAAAGTAAAAGAACTCTTAACCAAGGATTCTACTTTTCTTCACTTTTATCCTTCCTAAGGTCAAGTTTTACATGAATAAACATGAATAAAATAATTAGCTATGACGTCATGGATCGGGATAAAATGGTTCTGTCAGCAACATTTGAGAAAAGTAGCTGAGTTAGAACCCGCGAGACAACCTGTTCTCAAGTTCTCATGAGCTATACCTCAGGGAGTTGAAAGTCAGAAGCTTGGCCTCCTAATCAAACCCAGCAACGATGCCTGGGCCACTATTCGAGTGTTACAAGCCTGTATGATTAAGTTCTACCTCTGGAAGCAACAACGATAGGGTGTGAGTAAAAGTCTATTAGAAAACTTAAGAATTTTTATTCTTTATTTTCATTTGAAAGGAGTTAAGGAATGCAAGTGAGCCTAATGCAGAGGTCTTCCTGTTGGTCTTTCTGGAATTTCATTTTCCATCAGGTTCCTTAGGAGTGCAAAAAAATAAAATAAAATAAAGAAAAACAAAGACAAAACCAGGGCGTGTCCAGCAGGCCACTGACTGTGTTCTCACTGGTGCTTAATGGAAAACCAGCCAGAGTTCTCTTCCAGGAGGCGTGCACTGTGCAGACTCCCGAACTCCTTGAGGGCAGTCAAGATCTAGAAACTTCCATGTCTTAGAGCACTAGCATAATGCTTGACAAATTAAAAGTGCTCCATAAACACTTTGTGGAGTGAAAACTAGCAATTGCCCCGTACCACACCTGTGTTCTGTTGTCTTTGTTTGGATTAATTCTACTAACAATAAAATCTCATATTATTTTGCGGTAGCTTGTGCTGATGTTTTTTCTCCTCTCATATCACATTTTAGGATAATCATTTTGCATCCTCTCAGGGATCAGCTTTGTTAGAAAAAGACTGACATGAGTAGTGAGAAGAGCCCTGGCCCTTCCTAGGAAGTGTTTAGTGCCTAAACACTGCTGTATGGACTTCAGAAGTTATAGATGCAACATGACTGGGTCTCAATATCTATATCTTGACATTTTTGAAAATGACAACGATAGTTCCACTTGGAACTGATAGGAAGATTAAAGACATAATATATGTGCTTAGTGTCGTTCTTAATAACTATTAGCTAAAAATCAATTATACTTGAGTATGATTGAGATTTATTACTGATAAAATATAAAAAGCAAAGGTCATCCTAGAAATCATACAGCCCATCGGGGCAGTTTACATATTCAAAAATTAGATCCAGGCCGGGCACAGTGGCTCATGCCTGTAACGCCATCACTTTGGGAGGCGTAGGCAGGCGGATCACGAGGTCAGGAGTTCAAGACCAGCCTGGCCAACATGGTGAAACCCCGTCTCTACTAAAGAAACAAAAAATTAGCCAGGCATGGTGGGAAATAATCTCAGCTACTTGGGAGGCTGAGGCAAGAGAATCACTTGAACCCGGGAGGCAGAGTTTGCAGTGAGCGGAGATTGTGCCATTGTACTCCAGCCTGGCCGACAGGGCAAGACTCCATCTCAAAGAAAAAAAAAAAATTAGATCCAAAAGATTTTGTGAATTTCCCAAGACTGTGCAATAAATTAGTAATAGAGATAAAACAATAAGCCATGTCACCTAAGTGCTAATCACTGCTTTTTCCAAGACAGCCCAGTGCCTCATTATCTCTCTTTCTTAGGGTTAAATTTGACACAAGTCAACTTAAATAAAATGATTAGCTGTAATTTCATGGACTAGAACAAACTGACTCCCTCAGGAACATTTGAGGAATATAGCTGAGTAAGGCCCCAATACAACTTGCTCTCAAGCTTAGAACTCATTCTGATATACTAAAATTTCTTTTTTTTTTTTTTGTATAGACAGAGTTTCACCATGCTGGCCAGGCTGGTCTCGAATTCCTGAACTTGTGATCCACCTGCCTTGGCCTCCCAAAATGCTGAGATTACAGGAGTGAGCCACCACGCCTGGCTCTGATGTACTAAAATTTCTATACCAATATGGAATATGTATCTTTAATGCAATGTACAGTGCTTTGCTAACAGTAGTTGCCCAATAGATGTTGTTTCTTTTAAAGATAACTAACAAATAAAGTCTTTCTAAATAATCAACTAGATAAGTGGTTCTCAACATTGGGGCAATTTGATGTCCAGGAAACAGAAAAATTCAAGTTTTCACAACAGTAGGAAGAGGATACTTCTGGCATCTAGTGGGTAAACACCAGGGATGGTGTTAACATCCTGTAATGCTCAGGATCAGCCTCCACAACAAAGAATGTTCCTGTCCATATTACCAGTACTGTCAATGTAGAGAAGTTCTGACATAGATCCACCTTCAGGATTCCCAAGGTATTTATCTTTTGGTTACAAAAATAATTTTTTCTTATTAATTTTATCTTCATCATTATTTTGAAATCATTTGATATAAGGAAACTAGTTAACTATTTTAAGCAATAAAAAATAGTAACAATAGTTTGATGGATTTACTTCTTCTTGACTACTTGAAATTACTAGGTTCGAATTTCGGAAAATTAGCCCCTAACAAGAACCTGTTCACCTGAAATGTGTGAGATACTTTTAAATCCAGTGTGGTTCTCTGACTTTTTTTTTTTTTTTTTTTGATGGAGTCTCACTCTGTTGCCCAGGCTGGAGTGCAGTGGCCCCATCTCAACTCACTGCAAGCTCCGCCTCCCAGGTTCACCCCATTCTCCTGCCTCAGCCTCTGGAGTAGCTGGGACTACAGGTGCCTGCCACCACGCCCTGCTACTTTTTTTGTATTTTTTAGTATAGATGGGTTTTCACCGTGTTAGCCAGGATGGTCTTGATCTCCTGACCTCGTGATCCACCTGCCTCAGACTCCCAAAGTGCTGGGATTACAGGCGTGAGCCACCGCACCCAGCCGTTCTCTAACTTCTATGTGCATCAGAAATACCTAGAACGCTTATTATCAGAATTTCTGATTTGGGAGGTCTGGTATAGGGCTTGAGAATTTGCATTTCTAGCAAATTCCCAGATGATGCTGCTGGTCTGGGACCACAGTATGACAATTACAGTGTTAACATCCTAACTTTACCACTAGGTAGGGTGTAGTTTTTTTAAAATTCACCCTGCTGTTTTTCCTGTTTTTGTTTTTTGAGACAGAGTTTCGCTCTTGTCGCCCAGGTTGGAGTGCACTGGTGGGATTCAGTTCACTGCAACCTCCGCCTCCTGGGTTCAAGCGATTCTCCTGCCTCAGCCTCCCAGGTAGCTGGGATTACATGTGCCCGCCACCATGCCCAGCTACTTTTGTATTTTTAGTAGAGAGGGGGTTTCTCCATGTTGGTCAGGCTGGTCTCAAAGTCCTGACCTCAGGTGACCCACCCACCTCAGCCTCCCAATCCCAAAGTGTTGGGATTACAGGCATGAGCCACTGCGCCAGGCCTCGCCCTGCCTTTTTTTTTTTTTTTTTGCAAATGAGTAAGCCAATAGCCGCTTGATTTTGATGGAAACGTTTAAATGGATGAAACTGGAGTCTAAACTGGTGCAAGAAATACCTTATGCTTTAGACTGTATTGTTTAGGGTGCACTTTTTAATGCAGCATATATTAATAAAGTCTTCTGGGCATGTCATAGGAATCTGGAAATGGCATTCTCCCATAACTCTTTCCCTGCACTCTCTTACCGTTTCTTCTGTCTAAAATGTGTTACTATTGATTCAATGAGAGATTAGACATTTAGACAACTTCCAGTCCGACATTAACAGGGTTAACTACTAGAGAAACATCCGTGTTGTTTCTGTTTATTACTTCTGCAATTAGATTTGCATACCATTGATGCCTGCTCCCAGGAGTATATTTGTGATATAGAGAAGGTAAGACAAAAATGAGGCCAGCTCTCTGGCAAGTTCCTATTTAACCTACTTTGCCCTCTCTTGCTTACAACAGTTGTTTTCCTACCCTGTAAATCAGATGAAAACCAGGAAAAACAAGAGTAGGCAATAATGGTGCTTACTCTGGCTGGAAAATTCTAGTCAAAACAGCAGACCTGGTTTTGATTACATCTAGTAATCAAGCTGTGTACAGTATAACTTGACTTAATGTCTCAAGCAAAGTTAATCTGCAGATTGGAAAGCTTGATTTTAAAGATTGCACGATTTATTGAGTTGGACAAGAAGTCACAGTTCATCACTTTCTGTTTTTTCAATATTACATTACTGTTTCTGAGATGCGAACGATTCCTTAGGATAATTGGGTAGATGGTTAATAATTGGGTGGTATTCATTTTCTAGACATAGTGGGAGAATATTAAAAAACAAAAGATGGGAGGCTGAGGCAAGAGAATTGCTTGAACCCGGGAGGCACAGGTTGCAGTGAGCTGAGATCACGCCACTGCCCTCCATCCTGGGTGACAGAGTGAGACTCTGTCTCAAAATAAAACAAAACAAACAAAAAAAGACAACACTGTAATGCTGCTGAATTGAGGTAGGTCCCAGAATAGTTTTGTTATATATCCATTTAAAAAGTCCCGTAGCAATTAACCTTGCATTTCAACAGACAGTAAGTTAAATGCCCTTGGACTTTGCTCAGTTTATACCTTTTTAGGTGTACGTATAACCCTGTGATGCAGAGATATTGTCGTCTGTGAGAAAAAAACGTCATAGAGTTCATCACTTCGCTGTTATTTTTGGGGCCAGAAAAATGGTTGTTTTGTACTAAACATTTTCAGACTTATATTAGCAGGATTCCTAACTGTTATCCTCTAGAGAAGTCACGTAGTAGCTGCTTAAGAAGACAGAGAACAGTTCACTGGTATTAAGCCAGTATGCACACACATACACACACACACACACACACACACACACACACCATTATCTGATAGACTATCTAACCAGGAATACAAACAGTCACTTATTTCAAACACTTCCCTCTGAAGTTGTTAATTCAGTTTTAGTAAAGTTGTAATCTGGGGCATTTGCTGGATTCATTCATTCATGCATGCATGCATTCATTTCCTTTTTACTGGTGTGGCATACAATTGTCGAATGACATGTGACAGATGTCAGCTTTTTTTTTTCAATATTATGTTTTAGTTGTGACTACAGATTCTTACTAGCAAATTTGCCCTGAAACAGTAATATATCAACTGGAATTCAGTATTTCAAACGAAAGTTTTTTACAAGGAGTGTGTGAAATAACACAAGATATTACAAAATAATGACAGTGACTTTTAAAGTAGTATATTAGAAGCCAGTACCAATGAGTCAATGTCAGTTGAGTCAGTGTCAATGAGTTGATTGACAATGGTGACAATGGAAGATCATGCACATATGTGGCAGGATTACTATCAGGAACAGTTTATAAGCATTCTTATTTCACATATCATAATCTGCTAGAATACATGGCCTAGGAAAACTTTTATTGTTTTTATATTTTGTATGACTCTCTCAGAATAGTCAAATAAAAATCCCAGAGCATTTAGAAAATTTCAGCAGTATTTTTCCAATCTAAAGGGATCATGTAAAATCATAGTTTTTAACTTTACAAGTGAATTAAAAATAATATTTTTATGAGAAAATTTTGAGATTACGGTATCCCTTGAGGTAACTGGAAAGCTCCTGAGGTTTATAAAACACAGGTTGGGACCACTGCACTAGCATAATACTTTGACACAAGTTTTAAAACAGAAATAAAACTAAAACTGCTATTTAGGAATAGTTCTGCGCCAAACTCTGCAATAGGTTCTGCAGGGAATGGAAACAAGAGTAAGAATTCCTGAGTGCAATCATTTAGAGATGAATGGGTAGACTCAACTGGTTTTTATCACACTTATTTAGACATACGTCTCCTGAAAGGAGAATGTTTTATTGGTGTTAATGTCTCACCTGCAGAAAAAAGAAAAAGGCCAGAAAGAATACACTTTGTAGAATGCCTTTTTAAGGAAAATAAAATAGAAATAACTTGTCTTAGATCATCATTGCCTTCTTGACTTCTAGCATTCAACTTCTTACTAAACAAGAAAAATGTTTAAATATGCTTAAGAATAAATAGCACAGTGAAAATAAACTCCCGTTTTTGTATAATAATTCTGAAAAACATGACCAAATGAGGGCGAGAACCTGGGGCCAAAAAGGAGATGTCCCTTTCTCACAGCACAAACTTGAGTGAGATTAGAAGAGAGAAGGACAAGGTGTGGCGAGGCAGGCTGCTCCTGGTCCTGCCTATTCAGATGATGTGCGAGGATGTGATTCAACAACTTCCACATCTCTGATGCAACAAACAATTGACATGTGTAAGAGCAGCCGCTACCATCCCATTTTAATTCATCTGATTTAGGAATGATAATAAAGTTTCAAGAATGGAAAAATTGTTTGGTGGATAGTTTGCTTCCTCATACATGGATGGTCTTCACCTAGAGACATAGTCTTAGCATATATAGACAAGATGTAAAGCAGCTTTGATGTTAGCTCTCCTTCCCCAGAGTCCAGTGGCCAGGAAAGACGAGTGTTCTAGACAAAGGAAACAAGGGTTACAGATCCTACTTCCTCCATGCAGCTTCTACTCTTGCAGAAAAGGGTAGTGAGGTGTTGAGAGTTATTGGGTACACACTAGGAAGAAAGGATTTCTGCCAGCAGGTCCCAGAGGGCGCATGTTCTATTTCCTGGAGACCATCACAGTGCTTACTCTTTACTCTGAGTGGACAGCTGAGTGTTTCCTGTCTCTTGCATATGGTGGCCAGGAATTTAGGGATGGGGCTGCTTGGTCACAATTAATCTACTAGTAAAAATATTTATATACAGCTAAAAGTCAAACTCACCCTTGTTCAAAAGCAGCGCTGCCGCATCCATGTAAACCTCTATTATGTAATTAAGTTTCACTGGCTGGTTTATAGCTAAGCCTTTGGACTACAAAGGGCACTGAAAATAGAAAGGCTTTTTTTTTTTTTCAGTCTCTAAGCACATGGAACCCAAGGGGAACTCACTTCAATCTGTGCTGAATGTGCCACAGACTGTAGGTGACAAAGAGTCCTCAGAATGGTTGAGAACAGGGACAACCATGGTGGGATGCTTACTGAGAGAGCATAAAGTCAGCACCCAGCTTTACCTTGGCTTGGGTAGAAGCTGGTTTTCTCTAAAATTCCTGAGGTTGGTGTTTCAGAAATTTTTGTGTGACCTATGACAGTTAATGTGTTTCTAGGTTTCTGGAACCAAGACTACTGCCCTCGTGACTATTTTCTCTGCCAATCCCTTATCCTCCTCAATTTCTGCACTAAGATAATCTGGACTGATACAGAAAACTATTTCCCAGAATGCATTTGAAGGACACTGTCTCTCAGTGAAGAGGAGCCACAATGAAACATTCTGAATCTGTATCATATTGTGCATGTGTGTGCATATGTGTGCATCTGTGTATATACATACATGTCCTTTTCCTTACAGTCCTCCTCTTGAACCAAAAAAAAAAGATATAAGAATGTTTATCTTATTCTTTGTTTTTAATTCACTCTCTATCTACAAAGGAATTAAGAGAGATGCAATACCATTTAAGGGATATACAATACCATCTTAGCTGGCTTTTATTACATTTATTTAAACATCCATCTCCTAAAAGGACAATGTTTTACTGGTGTTAATATTTCATCTGCAGAAAAAGAAAAAGTAAGGCCAGAAAGAATATACCTTATAGAATGCATTTAAACAAATAGAAATAACTTGTCTCTGATCATTGTTTTTGTTACTTATAGGAAGTGAGCCTCTATGCAACACCATTCACAGTGGACCAGATGGTTTGGGAAATGCGATCTCATTGAGATGAGGACTATCCAGTTATTTTAATAGCAAGCTTGACAAGTCAGTTGAAGTCATATTTATCTACAAGCTTTTGTGAATTATAAGCTGAACTCTTGATACTCTCTTTGGTACAAATTGTTATTTTCTTCTACATACACATTCCGCTTTTTCCACTCTCAGAAATTCCTTTGAGATGAACAAATGATCCATATGCTGAAAAGGTAAATGGATTGTGCACATGAATGATACTACGGTTGTTAATTTACCATAGGATAGCAACATAAAATGAAGATTTCTATTTGCTTGGGAAACATTGCAATTTTTTTTAAAGTGAGGGGAATTGTCCTCATCTTTGAAAAATAATTCTTTATTCAGAATGTAATGGTCAAAAGTGTAAAACCAAATGTTTCCAGCCTTCTCCCTCACTTCAGACCCTACACTCATGCATATTTTGTTTTAGGTTTAAAGCGGGGTATTCAGTCCTATACCCCTTTTTCCTGCCTATTTTAGCTGAATTTAAACACATCTGTCTCTAAAATGTATACAAGCCAAGCTCAGTGAAAACCTAAAACATCTCAGTAGCCTTTTATTCAAGTCAACTTTGCTACTAAAAAAATGGTGAAACATTAATTATTGCACTTAGAAAATTACATGCATTGTGTTTAATTGTGTATAAATGAACCTGGAGGGAGCATAATTCTGTAATTTTCAAGTCAGGAATGGAGGTGAACAGGTTTCTAGGCATTTGACTAATACAGTACTTAGGCGAGTGGCACACATTATCCCCTCAATGATGGAGCCAGAATGCAGCTGTGATCCCACTGAGCATTTCATTAGTTGCTGTATTGGAAAACTTTTTTATCTAAGAAAATTTCTAAATGCAGACTGTGGTCAATCTTTCAATACAAGCCAAAAAAGCCATAAACAAATGAGAAAGAAGAAACCACTGTTTTATATTGCAGGTTAAAACAGGTGACTTTCTGTCTGCAGCTTTCTTGTCAAGTCTCTGAATGAAATGTACTTTTTTCAACGGAAGACTTTTTTCCTCAGAGATATTGCAGCAAATTTGGTTGAGCTCCGTAAAACTGTGTAGCTCATGTAACAATTCTCTCCACATAGTAGGAGTTTGAAAAACGGTTGATTGAAATAGGAAATTATATCCGTTAGACAAATGTTATTTTTCTATTCAACTTCATAAATTTTTCATTCTAAATGGTTTAACCCAATCTATGAGACCGAAGAATAATCTATAAAATATCCTCTTTTATTTTAACTGAAAAGAAAGAATTCCACTCTTGCAGGTGGATTGGCTAATATCTTATGTAGAAGCTGCTTCTAAATAGCTTCAGATTACATAGAAATAATATCCCGAGCAACTGATGTGTTCAAGTTGCCAATGATTTTTAAGAGGAAAAGAAGAAATTGAAAATCTGCATTTTCAGCACTGAATATAATATCAACTTTTTCCATTGTTTCTAAAATCACTAAAGTAGATTCCAGAATTGGTAGCAGAATTGTCAGCGACCTAGCCATCCATTACAGCAAGTGTCGAGCAGCACAGCAGAAGACTTCTGGAGGAGAGTACACGCAGACTCCAAACATGGTGCAGTGGAGAGAATGTGGATAACCCTATACTCTATATCACACTATAAATGAGGAAATGTTAGCAGCTGTAGTATTGAATGTGAAATTTCTGCAAAATCAAACATGGATTTGCTGGACTGTAAGATAGATGGATTTTATTATTGTGGTCTATTTGATCATACATGCTTATTTATCTATACTATGTGCATCTTTTTTTCTTTTTTTTTAGATGGAGTTCTGCTCTTTTGCCCAGGCTGGAGTGAAGCGACCCTATCTCCGCTCACTGCAACCTTCGCCCCCCGGGTTCAAGTGATTCTCCTGCCTCAGCCTCCTGTGTAGCTGGGATTACAGGTGCCTGCCACCACACCTGGCTAATTTTTGTATTTTTAGTAGAGATGGGGTTTCTCCATGTTGTCCAGACTGGTCTCGAACTCCTGATCTCACGTGATCCACCTCCCTCAGCCTCCCAAAGTGCTGGGATTACAGGCATGAGCCACCACGCCCAGCTCTACGTGCATCAATGTATACAACAAACTAATAGTAGATAATGTTTTGCTTTTTTATTGTTTCTTATCAACTGTTTTCTATTATTTCATCTCAACAAGCCTTGATTGTCTGCCTTCCATGTGTCAGCACCTATTTTAAAAGAAGGGCTCTATTACTAATCAAGTATGATAAGGTCAACAGATGACACCATTGAAAAGATAGTTTGTTATTCTCACAGATCTGGAGAGCAGGGTACACACCACACCATGGGGGGTGGGGAGTGGGTGGCACACAGAGAAGCAGCAGGGTTGGTCAGGAAGCCGGGTGGAAGGGAATGTGGTTGAGTCTCTACTGTGGTTCCTGCAGGAAGAAAACAGCAGGGCAGAGTAAGCAGGTTTAGCATTGGCTAGTTGGAATAATTTCAACGGGCTCTGGGGTGTAGGAGCTGTCCCTAGGAAACAGTGCCTAGAGTAGGAGTCTGACAAAGGATGTGGTTGGGGTTCTGGGTCTGCATTTGTTGGTTTGCATTTGAAAGGCATGCTCACAGGTGAGTCTCTTTGTTATCTTTAGGAGTTGGGTAGCCCTGGGAAGGGCACTCCCTTTAAGGTCATGAAGGCCCCAAGATGTCAAACATCACCAAAAAACAAAATAAACAGGCATGATTAATATAGCACCTTTTAAGGCACTCGAGCTATAAGAGTTCATAAGAATATAGAGGAAAGAACAACATCCAGGGAGTCTAAATCTCAGTCTAAATTTAACGTGTGAATTTGTATAACTTATAATCTCTTTGAACCTCTTTTTTCTCATTTGTAAAATGAGGAATATATCTACTTCCAGGGTTGTTGCAGAGATTAAACAAACTATTTGTAGACATATATTTTAGGTATGCAAGAATGTCTAGCATAGTGCTTCACAGATAGTAGGTGTTTAATAGATGTACATATGCTTTCTTTGAAGCCTTAGGAATCCAGAGATTCAACATAATGGGGAGCTAAATGGATATTGACAGGTGACAGCGATGAGGTTGTGTTTGCTGTGCTGGAGACCACAAACAAGCAAGGGGTTGATCCGCCAGGCATATTGGTCTCATCATGGGTGAGAAAAAGGGGAATGACAAAAATGCTTTGCCTCTTGGAAACATTATGGAGTCATTGAAAGTTTGTATAATCAGCTAAATTCATTATTAAACATAAGTTGCAATTTCATATGTTCTGCAAGAATTTTAAAATTATAAAATTTTCATTATGATGGGGAGTTTTAAAAAATATATGAGCTGGCCGCATGTAGTCATTCATACCTGTTATCCCAGTATTTTGGGAGGCTGAAGTGGGCAGATTGCTTGAGGCCACTAGCCTGGCAACATGATGAAACCCCATCTCTACTAAAAATACAAAATAAATTAGCCGGCTGTGGTGGTGTGTGGCTGTAGCCCCAGCTACTCAGGAGATTGGAGTGGGAGCATCTTTTGAGCCTGGGAAGTCAATGCCAAAGTGAGCTGTGATGGCTCCACTGCATTCCAGCCTGGGCAATGGGAGTGTAACCCTGTCGAGGGTTCTAGTGACCTGTTGCTATAACAAATAAAATTGGTTACAAGCGTGCCTTCTCATCTACCCTCATCAGTCTACACCCCAGAATATGTATGTACAGGCCCATACTTCAACAGTGTTGCCTAAATTTCCGTACAAATGTCTACTAAGTATTAATAGTCTTAGGCAGAGTGATAAGTGTCTGTGTTAGGACACATTTGCACATGCCTTCAAGTCTTCTCAGCCCATCTCTTACTACAACCACTGCTACAGGAACGCAGCCTTCCCAGGGGCTTCTCTAACCCTCTGTAACCTTGCAGCATGACACAGCCCTGTTACCTCACTCTGCACTCACACATGCACAGTGTGAACAAGTGACACCTGCACCACCAAATTGACCAGGGGGTCTTGAGAGCTGATGCACAAATGCTTGGCTCAGAGTGAACAGTTCTGAGACACATTCCAGAGAGCTTCTCAGAGCCCACAGAAAGGAGAACTGATGATCCTTAGGAGAACTCATGCTTAGTAATTGCCTGGGAAATTCAAGAACTTATCCTTGTATTACTTGTCCATTCTTCCCTGGGTCACACCCCTGTTTTTTGTTCCTCCTTGGAGTCTCTTCTCAAGAAGACATCTGAAACCAAGCTTTTGTCTTAGGCTCTGCTTTTGGAGGAAACAGGTTAAGACAATTGTACTGGACGTGTCCTTAGAAAATAGACCTTCATGATGAAATGCTGGTGCTGAATTTATATGCTGGTCAGACAGCAATAGGGGCCCCAATGC
This sequence comes from Hylobates moloch, assembly GCF_009828535.3. Classification (NCBI taxonomy): domain Eukaryota; kingdom Metazoa; phylum Chordata; class Mammalia; order Primates; family Hylobatidae; genus Hylobates; species Hylobates moloch. The sequence goes on along the minus strand of NW_026652388.1, from coordinate 58,769 downwards.
AGATGGGTGGTGGAAAGTGATCCCCTGTGACAGGCAGTACCAGCAAAATCACTAAGACTCCCATCTGAGGTGGATTGGGAAGAGGTACATTGGGAAGGTCAAGCTTTGAGTTAGGCCATGGCTTTGGCAACCAACAGTAATTTTGCCTTTGCTTCTTCTGTTGTTTGCCTGTTTTCTATTTTATTTTTTTCTTTTCATATGTTTTGTTTATCCTTGTTTTTGATTTGTGTTTAGTTTGTTCTTTTTCTAGCTTTTTCAAAATGGAACATGATTTTAGACCTTTCTTCCTTGCTAATAAATTCCTAAAGCTATAAATTTTCTCCTAGGTACTGTTTTAGTTATATTTCCAAAATTTTAATAGGTATTTTCATTTTCATTCAGTCTGAAATCATTTCTATTTTCCTTTTGATTTCTTCTTGGACCCATGGATTATGCAGACATGCAGTATTTATTTGATTCCTGGTATTTACGGTCTTTTTAGATATTTTAGTGTTATACAGTTCTAATTCAATTCCAGTGGTCAAAGGGCCTACTCTGTGTGATCTCAATCATTTTAAGAGTATTGAAACTTATTTTATGGCCCAGTAAATGGTCACCTTGGTGAGTATATTATGCACATTTGAAAACAATATATTTTCTGCACTTGCTGTTTGAAGTGTTATGTAAACATCAGTTTACATACAGGTCCTATTTCCATATCACTCAAGCGACCAAGACCAACCAAATGCTTATGGAAGGTGAATAAAATCTAGAATGTGTAATAAAAGAGGGAAATGATGAACATTAATTATGTCCACAAGACCAGCTCAACAAGGACTACTACTTATTCTATTAACCCATTAAAAATTTTTTTCTTGCAGAGGCTGCAGTTGGCCACCACTGTGAATCGCATTTGGTAGTAAATGGATTAGATAGCATGGAGGACCAGAAAGACCATGAGCAGTTCAGCATGGAAACTATGTTGAATCCTTCTTGTGTGCCACTCTCCATCTTTCTCTCCTGCTCGTGGAAGTCACTTCTCAATAAGGATCCTGCACACATGTATTTATCTCAGGCTCCATTGCGTCTGTTATTTTTTTCTGGGGTGAAGGTTCAGGAACAGAAGTGGAATGGGATGGATATCGAACAGAGACCATGTCCGTGGTTCATAAACATTATTTCATTCGTTTCCCCATAATACACTATGAGTTAGATACTACGTATTTATAGATGAGGAACTGAAGCTTAGTATGCTTCTCAAAATTACTGCCTTAACTGGAGCAAAGCTTTGTTCCAAAGACAACACTTTTCCCTTCATTCTCCTGGAGTGTGGTTGCATGTTCATTCATAAGTATAATGAGTGGCTCATGAGTGTCAGACACTGTTCTAAGTATATGGACACAAAAGTGAACAAAACTAAAACCATCTTTGTCTTCTTGGAGCTTATGTCCCACTAGTGGAAGACAGACAATAGTAAGTCAGAAATTAACACAGTGCCAGATATTGACGAGGGCAGCATCAGATGCTGTGGATTGGCTTGCTCAATATCTGTTCCAATGACTTTCCAGTGTGTCTTCCTATACTGCAAAAGTGAAAAAGATAAAAATTCTTTCCCTGGACTCTGAGTAATGTTGCTGATGTGATGTCAGTTTATAAGAAGTGAAATCAGAATGGAGTAAGTGGAAGAAAGGGCATGGAGCATCCGTGTTGCTAGTACAAATCACAGCAGACCAGCATAGTCATTGGTCCTTGGTTCTCAGTCTTCTGGCTGGCAGGCTTAGTGCAGTTTCTGTATCCATCAGGTTGCTGGCAGCTTCCCCAACATGACAGGAGCAGCAGATCCTTTGGCAGCCTATTATTATGAGTAGGATTATACTCTTACATAACCAATCAAAACAAGAACTATTGTGACTTAATTTAAATTGAATATCTGTCACTACACATGCTGAGCCCCTACTCAAGGTGACGGGTTTTGAGTGAAGAGCTGAATGTCAGAAAGGTAGGTGGTCAAGATGAAGAATTCACAACCCCTGCTTTTGCAGAGGTTATAGGCTAACTCTAGTAATTCAAGATTATGTATGTGATAAACAGAAGCTCAAGAACTCTGCCCAGCGAAATATCCAGGGAAGAGTGACTGGTTTGCTTCTGTGGGCTCCTAAGCTCTCCATCACCCCTCCTGAAGCATCCTTCACTCTGGTCTTCCTATTCAAAACAACAAACAAGGAAGTTGTGACACATGAGTGGTACATTGGAGCATCACCCTTTCTCTTACATATGTCAAGACTAATCATGTATGCCAATCATCAAAACACCATCCCTAGTAAGCCTGCAAAAGATCAGGCATTGCCTTATCTCAAGTCTTAAGGATACATCATTTGGCATTCATGCTTTCATATGTGTCATGATGTCCTATATTCCTCTCTGCCAATCAATGCTCCCCAGACATCTGATCTGGCTCAAACTGTAGAAAATTCAGATAAGATTTCTCTTCCTTCTGATTGTCCTGTGCTGCCAGACAGCTCCCTCACAATTGGATCCTAGTGTTGTGAGCTCTCCATAGCCTTGGGATCTGACAGGCTGGAGCCCCTCCTACAGCTATTGTCAAAGGGTATAGAAGTTTCTACCCACTCTCACGATGGGGATAATTTGCATTCCTGACCTGCCAGTCTCTGGAGATCATCTAATGCCATCTCAGCTGTGACATGGACCCACAAATGACAACTCCTCTGGGGCAGCCACTGAATGGGCTCTGTCTGCTCCTAAGGGACTTTGGGAAATGGCTCCTGTTGTTATTGTGGTCTTTTATGTCCAGAAGGATCAATCACATATTACTTAAGATAAAGAAGCAATTGTTAAAATCATGTCTTCTTCACATTATTTTAGTGACAACTCAGTGACTTGAAATTCTGTCTTAAGTAACAAGATGTACTTATGTGATTTTTTTTTCTAATAGAGAGGGAAACATGTTGTGAAAGAAATGGAAAAGAAGATGAAAACTATTTTTCTTAGAACATTTACAGTGATGGTCTGTGTAATAATAACTGACAGCGAATATTGACCAAATCCTTTTCCATGCATTTGTCAATTAATTACCTCTAAACCAACAACATAATTATTATCTTGATTTTTTTTTAAGTAAATAGAAGTTTCGTGTGATTTGGATTTTTGTCCCTACCCAAATCACCTGTCAAATTGTGATCCCCAATGTTGGAGGTAGGGCCTGGTGGAAGGTAAATTGGATCATGAGGGTAAATTTCCCATTTGGTGCTGTTTTCCTGATAGTGAGTTATCATGAGATTTGGTTGTTTAAAAGAGTGTAATACCTCTCCTCTTCTTTCTCCTGCTCTGGCCATGTGAAGATGTGCCTGCTTCCCTATTGCCTTCTGCCATGATTGTAAGTTTCCTGAGGCTTTCCCAGTGATGCGTCCTGTACAACCTGCAGAACCATCAGCCAATTAAACCTCTTTTTTTTTATAATTACCTGGTCTCAGGGATTTCTTCATAGCAGTATGTGAATGGACTCATACAAAGTTGTAATAAGTTGAATGGCTTGCCTAAGACCATATAACAGATGATGAAGCTGGAAAGAGCGTCCTTGATATTTTAAGACTCCATTTCTTCTTTTAGCTTTAGATGACTTCAGGTCCTTGTTCTTAGTGGAAATACCTTGGACAAAACCTCTAAGTACAAAATGAGAAGGTTCTATGGTTCACCTTGATAGATTCTCAGGTTCTCTTGGTCTCTTGGGATAATCAAAGTAAACAGGTTCAGAACTATGTGGTAGTTCTTATGATCTATGACAGGAAATTGAGTTTCAGGTGATTGGTTCTTTTTAAAAATATTACTGTAAATGCAGCAGATTTGCATTAAAATAATGCTGAATTTGAATATTAATTTTAGAATGCTATTCATACAAATATTTTGCTTGCTAAAATGAAGTATTTGACAAGGTTTTATATAAAATTATATTCTTTTAATTATGGCTTTTAAAACTCTGCTTTCTTTGAACTTTCTTCACTCAGGCTGGTAGAGTTGTGAGAGGAGTACTCCAGTGGTCTTATGGAGAGGAGGAAGCAATCCTTCTTCATCCAGTTCCTTGAGGCTGATGTGGTAGGTGCTTTATTAATCTTTTTTGATTGAGTCAAAACGTGGATGAATGAATGGGTGAATGCGTAAACCTCTAATTTCTTTCATTTTTGTGTGTGTTGTGGAAACATCTTAAAACATTTCTTAAAAACATCTTTTATTATTTTTCCCAAAATTTATTGAGATATAATTGACAAAACATTGTATATATTTAGGATGTATAACACAATGATTTAATATACATATACATTGTGAAAAGATTTCCACAAATTACTTAATACACCTGTCACCACACTTTGTTATCATTATGTGTGTGTGTGCGTGTGAGAGAAAGAGAGAGAGAGAGAGAGATACGGACACTTAGGATCTATTCTTTTTGCAAATTTCAAGTAAACAATACTGTACTGTTAATTGCAGTTAGCATTCTGTACATTAGATCACAGAACTTATTCATCTGATAACTGAAAGTTGGTACCCTTTGACCTACATGTCTCTCTTTTCCTTGCTCCCCAGCTCCTATCAGCTCTCTGCTTCTATGACTTTGACACTGTTTTTAGATTCCACATATAAGTGAGACTGATATGTAAAGTCAGTTGAACTCATTATCTCTGTGTGGTTTTAGACAAGAGGCCTGAGAACTTACTGAAGTAGTACAATAAATGTCAACTATGATCCTATATTCTGGGAGAATATCTGAGCAAGAGAATAGTAATCTTTGAAAGTAATTGAAGACCCTAAAAGTTTTTAGAGGGAAATTTTAAAAAACATTTATGTTAGAAATGCTACTGTGATCTAAAATTGATTCAGATTTGTACTTAAAAATAAATAATGATAGGGATGTCTAGTTTCAAAATGTAAGCTTGGAAACAAGTTGTCTTTCCTTTTCCCTCCATACAGAAAATGGAAAACAAATATACACCATCAAGATTAGCACCAGTAATATCCTAGAACTAAAATATGATGATGAGACAGATCCTGGGGCCACAGAGAAGTGAAAAACTGAGGAAATGGTAAGAGAATTAGACTTCCACATCCACAACATGCCCTCCCTCATTCTGCCTGGCACAAAGTACCTTGAAAATTTCCCTTAGCTTATGGTTTCTACACCGCAAAAAGTGAGCTCAAAGTGGACAACCAGCTTCCCCACCATCTTGGATTCCCTGGCAGGAGACCTGTTCCAGCCATAACCCTTGAGAAGCATTGTGAGGGCTGGAAGGGAAGGATATCCCCAAGGACAGGCAGAGACAAAGGAGGGAGGCAGTACTACTGTTCCCAGCCCTGGAAACTCTGCTCTGTAACTTAGCCAAAGGAGATGCCAAATCAGAGTGGCTTTTCAGCAGCATCACACCATACGAGGTACATTCCACAGGTCCCCTGGACATGAATCCCTAGCCAGGCTTTCCACAGTAACAAGATATCTCCTTTGAGACCTCCCCCATTCAGCACAGGCAGTATTCTCATCATTTACTAGAGTTAAGTTGAACCCAGGTTTAAGGCACCATCTAGAGCCAAAAAGAGGTAAGCAACCTAGTGGTAAAGAATCTCTAAGCAATTGCATCCGATTAAAACCAAAAGAATTCAGAGAGAGAAGGCTGGAACAAGTAACTAATCCTTCAATGCAAAGACGTAGACATATATCCACAAGAAACAACAGGAAACCTTGACCTCTGCAAAAAGAAAAAACAAGGAAGCAGCAACTGACTTAATAAGAGTGTGATATGTGAGATCTCTGACCAAAAATTCAAAATAGCAGTTTTAAGGAAACTCAGCATTCTCCAAGATAACACAGAAAAGCAATTCAGATATTTATCAGAAATATGTAACAAAGAGATTGAAATTTTAAAAATCAAACAGACATTTTGAAACTAATAAATATTTGCTGAACTAGAAAATTCATTAGAGGCTTTCAACAGCAGAATGAGTCAAACAGAGGAATAAATTAGTAAACTCAAAGACAGGTGCTTAAAAATTCACAGTCAGAGGAGAAAAGAAAAGAATGAAAAGGAACAAAGACCATCTACACGATGTAGAAAATTACTGCAAAAGACCAAATGTGATAATTATTGATGTTCAAGAGAGAATTGAGAAAGAGCAAAAGATAGAAAGTTTATTTAAAGAACAATAGACAAATTTTCAAAACTTGAGAAAGATAAAAATATCTAGGTATGAGAAGATCAGAGAACCCCAAACAGATTTGATGCAAATAAGACTACCCCAAGTTGTATAATGATCAAACTCTCAAAAGTCAAGGACAATAAAAGAATCTTAGAAGCAGCAAGAAAAAAGAAGCAAATAACATATAAAGAAGCTCTAATTCATCTGGCAACAAACTTCTCAGTGGAAACCATACAAGTCAGTAGGGAGTGTAACAACATTTTCAAACTGCTGAAAGAAAAAAATCCCTGCCATAAAAGAATACTGTATCCAGCAAAGTTGTCCTTCAAATATGAAGGAGAGATCATCTTTCCCAGACAAATCAGCACTAAGAAAATTCATCACCACCAGACCTGTCTTACAAGAGTTTGAAGGTATAAAACTCATGAGTAAAGTTAAACATACAGACAAATCCAGAACATTCTAATACTGTAATTGTGGTTTGTAACTGACTCATAACTCTAATGCAAAGACAAAAAGACAAATCTATCAAAAATAATAACAGCTACAACAACCTGTTAAGTGGTAGTAATATAAAAATACATAATTGAGGCAACTGAAAGTCAAAATATAAGGGGAATAGAATTAATGTGTTGAATTTAAAGTTTTTTCTTTGTTTTTATTAATTTCTTTGTGATGTGATGTAAATTGTCATTTCTTTAAAATAACTTTTTATATGGTATTTTTGTAAGCCTCATGGTAATCACAGCGCAAGCACCTATAATAGATTCACTAAAAATAAAAAGCAATTAATTAAAACATACTACCAGAGAAAATCACTTAACTGCAATTAAAGACAGTAAAAAAAAGGAAGAGTTACAGAATTACCAGAAAACAAATAACAGAAAGGCAGTAGGTTAAGTCATAACTTATCAATAATAACACTGAACATAAATGGACTTAGTTCTCCAATAGAAAGACATAGAGTGGCTGAATGGATAAAGAAATAAGACCCAACTACATGTTGCCTACATGAAACCCACTTCACCTATAAAGACACATGTAGACCGAAAGTGAAAGGGTGGGAAAAGATATTCCATGCAACTAGAAATCAAACTAGAGCAGAAGTAACTACACTTACATCAGAGGAAATAGACTATAAGTCAAATACTGTAAAAAAAACAGATAAAAAGTTTACTATATAATAATTAAGGGGTCAATTCAGCAAGCTATTACATTATAAATATTTATATACCCAACACCAATGCTTCCAAGTATATAAAACAAACATTTAATAGATGTAATGGGAAAGATAGACGGTAATGTAAATAATAGGAAGGAATTTTAACACACCACTCTCAGTAATAAACAGATCATACAGACAGAAAATCAACAAAGAAAGATCAAACTACACACTAGACCTAATATACACTGAAGTTAAACTACAAACTAGCCCCAATTGTCATTTACAGAACATTTTACTCACATTCCTTTCATCAGCACATGGAACATTCTCAAGGTTAGACCATGTCTTATGCCATAAAACATGTCTGAACAACTCCAAAAAAGTAAAAATCACATCAATTATCTTTTCTGACCACAATGGAATAGTACTGGAAATCAGTAATGAAAGGATCCTCAGAAAAAACACAAAAACATGGAAATTGAACAAGATGTTTCTGAATAACCAATGGATCAATGAAGAAACTATGAATAACTACAAAAGTAAAATTAAGCAATCTCTTGAAACAAATGAAAATAGAAACAGAACACCAAAATCTATGGGATACAGCAAAAGCAGTACTAAGAGGGAAGTATATAGCAATAAATGCTTACATCAAAAAAGTAGAAAGACTTCAAATGCACCTGAAAGAACTAGAAAAGTAAAAACAAACCAAACTCAGAATTAGTAAAAGGAGAGAAATAATAAAGATCAGAGCAGAAGTAAGTAAAATTGATACCAAAAATAAGATACATGATCAATGAAATGAAAAGTTTGTTTTTTAGAAAAGATAAATAAAATTGCAAACGTTTAAGCTGTACTAACTTAGAAAAAAAAGAAGACCAAATAAATAATATCAAAAATGAAAAAGGAAACATAACCACTGAGACTACATGAATATAAAGAATCATTAGAGACTATTATGAACACTTATATGTCAACAAATTTTAAGCTTAGAAGAAATGGGTAAATTCCTGGAAACACACAGCCTACCAAGATTGAACAGTAAAGAAATAGAAAACTTCAACAAACAGTAAGGAGTAACAATATCAAAGCTACAGTAAAAATAAGTCTTCCATTCTAAAGAAAAGTCTGAGACCTGATGACTTCACTGCTAAATTTTACAAAACATATAAAAATGAACTAATGCCAGTTCTACTCAAATTCTTCCAAAATACTGAAGAAGAGGGAATACTTCCAAACTCATTCTATGAGGCCAGCAGTACCCTGACACCAAAACCAGACAAGGACACACACACATGTATAATAAAACTACAGGCCAATATCACTGATGAACATAGATGCAAAAATTTTCAACAAAATACTAGCAAACCAAATTTTACCACATATTAAAAGGATCATTCACTATGATCAAGAGGGATTCATCCCAGACATGCAAGGATGGTTCAACATACACAAACAAATGAGCATAGTATACCATATTAACAGAACCAAGAACAAAAACAATATGATTATTTCAATTGATGCCAAAAAAGCATTTGATAAAATTCACCAACAATTTATGATAAAAATCTTCTTCAAACTGAGTATGGAAGAAACATATCTCAAAATAATAAAGGCAATATTTGACAAAACCACAGCTAATATTATACTGAATGGGGAAAAATTGGAAAGTCTTTCCTCTAAAGACTGGAACAAGACAAAGATGCCCACTTACACCAATTTTATTCAACATAATACTGGAAGTCTTGACCAGAGTAATTAGGCGAGAGAAAGAAACGAAGGGCATCCATATTGGAAAGAAATATATCAACTTAGCCTTGTTTGCAGACCACATGATCTTATGCTTAAAAAAACCTAAATATTCCACAAAAAAACTATTAAAACTGCTAAACAAACTTAGTAAAGTTGCAGTATACAAAATCAACATGCAAAACCCAGTAGCATTTATATATGCCAATAGTGAAAAACCTGAAAAAGAAATCAAGAAAGCAATCCCATTGCAATAGCTACAAAGAATATAAATACCTAGAAATCCATTGAACCAAGGAATTCAAAGATCTATACAAGGAAAACTAATAATAAAACACTGATGAAAGAAATTGAAGAGGACACAAAAATTGGAAAGATTTTCCATGCTCATGGGTTATAAGAATTATTATTGTTAAAATGCAAACACTATGCGAAGCAATTTTCAGATTCAATGAAATCTCTATTGTAATAGCAATGACATTCTTCACAGAGATGAACAAAAAGTTGTAATATTTACATGGAACAACAAAAGACCCTGAATAGCCAAAGGAATAAGAAGCAAAAACAACAAAGCTGGAGGCATCACCGTACCTGACTTCAAAATATAATACAAACCTGTAGTAACCAAATAAACATGGCACTGGCATAAAAACTGACACATAAACCAATCAAACAGAAAAAAGAAACTAGATATCAATCTATATATTTATAACCAACTCATCTTTGACAAAGGCAACAAGAACATACAATAGGGAAAGGACAGTTTCTTTATATTTATAACCAACTCATCTTTGACAAAGGCAACAAGAACATACAATAGGGAAAGGACAGTTTCTTTCAATAAATGGTGCCAGGAAAACTGCATGACCATGTTGCAGAAGAATAAAACTAGATGCCTATCTCTCACCACACACAAAAATCCAATCAAAATGTATTGAAAGATTTAAATCTAAGACTGGAAACTATGGATGTACTAGAAAAAAGTAATTGGGGAAATGTTCTAAGACATTGGTCTGGGCAAAGATTTTTGTGTTAAGACATCAAAAGCAGAGATTACCAAAGTAAAAATAGAGAAATGGGATTGTATTAAGCTAAAAGCTTCTACCCAGCAAAGGAAACAATCAACAAAGTGAACCCACAGAATGGGAAAAAATATTTGCAAACTATCCATCTGACAAGTGATTAATAACCAAAATATCCAAGGAGTTCAAAGAACTTGATAGCAAAAAATAAATAACTCAATTGAAAAATGGGCAAATGATCTGAATAGACATATATCAAAAGAAGATATACAAATGATCAACAGGTATATGAAAAAATGTTTATTAGAGAAATGCAAATCAAAATCACAATAAGATATCAGCTCATTCCATCTAAAAAGATAGAAAACAATGAATGCTGGAGAAGATAGAAAGATAAATTCTTGTACACTGTTAGTGGGAATGTATATTAGTACAACCACCCTGGAGAACAGCATGGAGGTTCCTCATGAAACTAAAACTAGAGCTACCATATGATCCAGCAGTTCTGCTAGTGGGTACATATCCAAAAGAAAGGAAATCAATGTATCAAAGAGATATCTGTACTTCCATGTTTATTGCAACACTACTCACAGTGGCCAAAATATGAAATCAACCTAAATGCCTATCAATGAATAAATGTATAAAGACAACGTGGTATACATACACAATGAAATATAATTCAATCATAATGAAAAATGAAATCTTTTCATTTGAAGCAACATGGATGGAACTGCAGGTTGTTATATTTACTGAAATAAGCCAAGCACAGAAAGACAAATATTGCATTTTTTCACTCATATGTGGGAGCTAAAAAAAAAATTGATTTCATGAAGATAGAAAGTTAGTTTGGTGGTTACCAAAGGCTGACAAGGATAGGGTACAGGGGGAGATGAAGAGAGGCTTAGTAATGGGAATGAATATAAGGTTTGAAAGAGGAAATAAGACCTAATGTTTGTGAAATCACTAGGGTGAGTATAGTTTACAGCCATCTATTGTACATTTTGAAATAGCTAGAAGAGTATAATTTGCATGTTTCTAGCATAAGGAAAAGACAAATATTTAAGGTGATGGATGTCCCAAGTACACTGATTTGATCTTTACAAATTATATGAGTGTATTAAATCATCACATGTACCCCGGAACTATGTACATCTATTATGCATCAATAAAAATTGTTTTAGAATAATAAATTACAAAAAGAATACAGATTCTATGTTAATAAGACCATTCTGTAGTTGGCTTGAAGTGTCCATATATATTCAGTAGAACTGAATTATCTTGGAGAATAATTTGGTTTCTTCAGTTTTTATTCTGTTGTTGGTTGAATGGTTCCTGCAACAAGAACCAGATATCCTGCACTAAACAAAATTAATTTGCTTGTACAGAATTTGATTGTAAATATTTCAGCCTCTTGTCTAAATAATCTTGTTCTTTGTAAATTCATTATACAGAAGATTCTTTTGTTTTACAGGTGTTTGACATTTCACTTATATATTTTCTAATTGTTAATTAACTATCAGATTATGACTATTCATGTGATTACATTATTGCTAATATAAAAATGATAATATTAAAGTACCTATTTAATACCTATTAATTGAACATTATGAATAGTTATTAGATTATTAATTACAGCCAGGTCCAGTGTGGCTGATGCCTGTAATCCAGCATTTTTGGGAAGCCCTGGCAGAAGGATTTGTTGAGACCAGGAGTTTGAGACCAGGCTGAGCAAAACAGCAAGATTCCATCTCTGCAGAAAATGTAAAATTAGCTAGGCATGGTGGCACTTGCCTGTGGTCCCAGCTACCTGGGAGACTGAGAAAGGAGGATTACCTGAGCCCAGGATTTCAAGGCTGCAGTGAACCATGATTTTGCCACTGCATTCCAGCCTGGGCAGCAGCACAAGATCCTGCCTCTAACCAAGCAAACAAATGAAGAAACACCTAGATGTTGTTATCCAGGCTCAAAGAGGTTAAGAATTTGTGCAATGACACACCACTAAGATGACAGAGCTGGATTCTGACATTATGCCATGCTCTCCACTCTCACAAGACAGTTACCAGAAACCTGTGTAATAAAATACATGCTAACACAAAATGAACATTAGAATAACTAAAATTAATTTAGCATTTTAATATTTAAAGTAACATTTATAACATACAGTTTAATATATATTTCCATTTTTTAATGTGACTGGATCATATATTTTTGGATGAATCACCTGATTTATGGGAAATCTCTTGTTGTCAGTAGCACATAGAATTACATCACACTTATGAAAGGTAAAAATAATACAGTTTAAGATGTATTTTTCATGTTAAAAGTAAGGTTTTGTGTCAAAATGAAATCATTCACCAATTATAAGTAAAAAAGTACCTGTAACTTTCCTGATGTCACTCTGTAACTTTTATTGCATTATAATGACAAGTACAGTAAAAGATACATTTTATTGGAATTTCTATCATTTTATTGGAATTTTCATTGTTAAAGCAATTTGGGGTTTTTGCTACATCTTATGTTTATATATGATATCATGGTCATGAAATTACATCAGTCATGTGAATAGTAAAGAACTAAAAACTTTATACTACCTTGTGGAAGGTGACAATAAAACTTTGGACCTGTGCCAAGGAAACATAAAGAGTTGACCTTGGAAATGAGGAGAGCATAAGTAAACAGTGTGAGGATGATGAACCAACAGTAGAATGAGAAATAGGGGAACTGGATGATCTACTTCAGTAGTAATCTCCCAAAGGAATCCTTTTTTAATATCTAAAATGGTAAGCTTACACCTGATGTTTTTCAAGGTCTCTTATAGCTCTAAAGCTGTAGTCCTAAAAAAAGCAGCAGTGGCTGTTTGACCTGGTGTGATCCCTGTGATCTGGAAGCCCTTGGAAAATGGAGATGAGGAAGGGAATCACTGCAGTCACTCTTATATTTTTAAAAATAGAAAATGCCATGTCCTTAAAGTTTTTTACACACAGATACATTAGAAAATGAATTTAGACTTTTATCTACATTAACAAGTGTCTTCTAAATGAAAATGTTATTTTCCTATGAACATGAATGTTGTTTACATATGTAAATTTTTGATTGAAAAACAAAATTTGTCAAACATGTTTTGAATATTTATTTGGCTTCAACTATTGCTGCTTTAACAAGTACTTGTTTTAGTATTAAAGAGATATGAATGCCTTTGGGAATAGGTCTGCACATTGCTACTGAAAAGAAAATATTTTTAATATATAGTACTTAATATTATCTATTAGATTATGACATTAACATATTCAAAGACATACATAAATAGAATAATTTTTTCTATTAATATGTTCATAGACATACATAAGTAGAATAATTATTTTGGCAAAATAGCTTTCAGTTTTTATATAGACACCTAGAATTTTATATGATGTTGGCCAGGCATGGTGGCTCATGCCTGTAGTCCCAGCACTTTGGGAGGCTGAGGCGGGCGGATCACAAGGTCAAAAGATCGAGACCGTCCTGGCCAACATGGTGAACACTGTCTCTAATAAAACTATAAAAATTAGCTGGGCATGGTGGCACGCCTGTAGTCCTAGCTACTCAGGAGGCTGAGGCAGCAGAATGGCTTGAACCTGGGAGGCGGAGGTTGCAATGAGCTGAGATTGTGCCACTGCACTCCAGCTTGGTGACAGAAAAAAATAAAATAAATAAAAATAAAAGAATTTTATATGATGTTTTAGTTCCAAGATTTCTATCCAAAGCTTGTTGATATAAAAGTTGTGTCATATTTAGTATTCTAGTAACTCTAGATAGTTTAGCTTAAGATTATATTTAAAGTTTTTTAACCTTGAAGTTGAAATGGTAATCATACATGTTCAAAGCAAAGTTAAACCCACTTAAAATACATATTAAAATTGATTTATTGAGGAAAATTTTAACCCAACATTTAAATAATATATCAAAGATAAATAAAATTTAAAAATAGGAAATAATAATGGCTGACAATGGCCAAATGTAGCAATTAAACTACCTTTACCAATTGTATTACCATTATCAAACAAACAAAAAATTTAAAGCACTGCTCTCTTGTAAAAATTCGTAACCTTAAGAAATTAGCAACTTCTGAAGACACTTTGGAGATATTCTGAATACTCACTGGATGATAAGCATGCTCAAGTTTATTTGAATCGACTCAGTAGCTGCCTAGGTCCTGCATGATATAATAATGATGAACCATTTTATTCCTTATTCCTCAAAAAAAAAAAAAAAAGATTGATTGTTCTGTGGTAGAGGACCAGGACAGGAGACTCAGGAGACAATATGGCAGGGCCAATTAAGTTAGAAACTTTATTTATTTTAGAAATTCACTACATTAAAAGTCTTAAACCAAACATCCCCTATTGAGACTTGTTTTTCCAATACCCCCTGCAGGTGTGTGCTTATTTATGCTCCAAGCATTGGCCTTTAGCATACTCCCCTCTGCTGTGTCATCACTGATCTATGATAGAGTGTGAAGATAACATCAGTTTATATTGAACACACAGTAAGTTGAAAGTTCAAGAATTTCTTTAAGTATATAATTAGGAATTAACTAGTGCAGCTTGTGCTCTACTTTTATGACCTTTTTGTGACACACTTGACCTTCACTGAAAACATGAAAATATGATATATCTATCATTAGATGAATTTATATGAGGTGTAGAATTGTAAAAGGGGCTTGATTTTAATTTAAACACATTCTTTCTACATTGCAAAATCTTAGATATTTGTAAACTAGTTATCATTATGAAATATAGTACACAAGGGGAGTGTGGATATATTTTGTATGTTTCTATGACTCATATGAACCAAAATATTATATCATAGTATTTAAATGTGCCTTTTAAAAATAATTTATTAGATTCATCTGGCACCTCTCTGAAATAGGTAAACTTTATTATTCTCACTTACAGCTGAGGAAACCAAGGCATAAAAGGTTAAAGGAGCCTGAGGTTTGACTGTAAATTGGAATCAGTAAGACCAAAATGCCAAATTATAACCTTCAAAATTTCTGTTTATTAGTTCAGGCAAGAAGTATTGTAAGGCAGATGTAAACTGAGAAGTGAGCAAAAAATGTTCAAAAGCATAGGTTGAATCACTTTTCCTGTAATTAGTTACTTGCCATTTTCTGGCCATAGCCAAGTGAGAAGGAAATGGTCACAGCCTCAGCCCTAGAGATATATTCATTTTGATTTATAAACATGTTATGCAGACATCTGATTTTAAAAGCCGATCAGAGATTTCACCACAAGGAAATAAAATCAATGTGTAAATTAATTGCATTTCCTAAAATAAGATAAAAATAATATAAATAGAATGTTAATATTGGGATATTCTTTCCTCAGTTTTGCTGTAGATAACATTGTGAGAGCTGTCAGATAAAGTGAGTGTGAGATAAATCCACATATCCTTCATTTCTAAAAGTTCTATCTGGTTTTTCTTCCAAACTGTAGGTGATGCTTAATAGTCACTCCTTACTTTAAAAAAAATATACATTTTTAATTTCCTCAAATCCACTAATCCAACTTACGTTACATTCAGCATTTTATAATTGCACTATCTGAAATCTTCGTGTATCTACTTCTGTTCACTGTTATTTCTGTTGTCTCTTTCTTACAGTGGTTTTTAACACTTGAATGTTTTACTACTATTTTCTATTGGAGTTTAAATCTGTTTGAACACTTTGTAGGAAGACTGGGTCGAAGTATTATTTGTCCAGAAAGGAGTTACACTTGCCACGGGCAGTCACCTGCAAAAAACTGGAGGCCTCAGTCCACATTATATAAATTTATCTGTGAAGTTCTTTGCATATTCAAGAAACAAAATTTCTGGTCCTACTAGAGACACTAAGTATGGTATAGCTTAGTTTCAAAAGTTTTTAGAGAGGCTGGTATTTTCCTTTCCCCCTCAATTTAGAGCCAAGGCAAACTAGAATCTTAGTAATCTGCACTGATAGGTATTTTTTTCCTTTTAATTCATTTAATACAAAATTCCTCCTCCTTAACTCCCAGATTCATGCAGGATGGTCTCCATGGTGACTTTACATCAGAATCAAGTCTTGCTCACCTCCATTGTCTCCTTGGCCCAAGATTTTTCTCACCCTTTTGGAGACCAGTGCATTCATTTGAAAGGGCTATATGTTATTTGAGATAATAAATTAAACTATTTTCTTAAAATCATATATTTAATTAGAACAGAGATAAAATTCAAACCTAGAACAGAATAACCAGAGTGCTCAAATCTTTCCAATCTGAGTTTGAATTTTATCTCTGCTGTTTTTTCAATAGATGGCCTTCAGCAAAGCATTTAATGTCTGCAGTCTCAGTGTGCTCCTCAATGTTTATTAAATATTAAATATCATTTTATAATATATTTAATAATATTTAAAAAGTTGCATAATTTATGTGATAGTAATTATCATATTGATAAATTATGTAATAATTTAAATTTAAATAATATTATTAAAATATTAACTCCAGGTTATAGAAAGCATTTAGCAAAATAAAATATACGAAAATGCCTAACCCAGTGCATAGAAAATAATCAGAACAAAAACAGAAGTTAATATTAGAGAAAAATAGCAAGTGTTACACAGATAGAACAAATTTTGGTTACAGAAAACTAGGAATGTTTTACTAGTATCTGGTAAACTTTATAATAATAATAGAGCTTTAAATATTAAAAACGAACTGAGAGTCAAGAACATTAAATTTTCTTTCTCAGTCTACTTCTGTTTCTTTAATAAGACAGAATCAAAAGGATTTTGAACTTTGAAGTGCATTTCTAATCAAAAGCATCTACAAGATTTTCTGACAATTGTTAAAACATGAAAATGTAATGAGGCCTCAGTATAGCTTCTGCAAAACCTTCCTCTACCTACCCATTTTATTCAACCTGAAGGTTTTGAAGGTTTTATTTTGCATATTCCACTGCAAGTCTTTTTGACTTTTAAGTCCACATTCTCTTAAGTGAATTATATGAGCTCTGGGATAAATTTGCTGTTAAGTCATTCTTTGGTCTATCCAGTCCTGATCCATGTGCCTCAATTTTATCTAACTTCCTTTCATTCTTTTCTTACTGGAAATCAAGAGCCAATGACACCTAGTTTCCACTCTGAAAAAAGAAAAAAGGGAGAGAATACTTCATAGATATAAATCCTGTTATTAAATCACATATTCATTTTTCTTTACTGCTAAAACTTTCCAATTCTTCTACCTTTTATCAAATGAGCTATTTCCCAGTTCTTTCATCTTTTTTTAGTGCTTTTGTATTTTCTCTAAGTTTTTTATACATCTCTGAAATAAAATGCTACTTAAATTGCTTAATACAGTTTAAGTAATTGTATTAAGAAATGAGTCTCATGTTGTGTAATGTACTAACAGAGTGCTTTTTAAATAAGACAGAGTTTTAGAATGTAGCAAGACCAATATATTATCTACATCTAATTTTATTATATATGCTGTTATATTCTTGGGTATTTAATATTTTACTCATACAGAAAGAGTAAAACTAAAAAGAAATCTGTATTCAAAATTATAAAAACAAGGTTAAGCTGGGAAAATATTCTTAAAGAACAGAAATACACTTGAGGAGGTCAAATGGCTTAAAGCTTGGATGTTGAAAATACAGATAGTAACTCTAAATTTGCCATTCAAGTTGAATAGAAAGCATTTCTTATGAAAATACATAAAAATGTATTTGTTTTTTCATAGGCGAGCTACAATAGATATTCAGGATTTGTCATTTTATTTTATTTTTTAACTGTGCTGCAACAGAGCCATGTGACTAAGTTCTTCTCCACTGTGGATCATGATTAGCAAAGGCAAGCCCTGGCTATGTCACCTTTAGACAATGTAACATAAAGGTGGAGTCTGGAGCTGCCAACTTAGGCAAGATGGAAGTTGTGCATTCAGGATGGCAAAGTGTGAAATTGAAAGAGCCTGGTTCCCCAACCCCTGAAAGGATCATGTCAGTCATAAACTACTTACTTTGGGATGATCACATGGAAAAGGTGTACATCTCCATTTCCTTTAAGCCACTGTGGGATCTTCATTGAGCAGTGAAATAGCCCTCTTAACAAATACACGATGTAACAAAGTTACAAAACTACCTTTGTCTTTACATGTAAAAATATTTACTTTTAATGTTATTTTTGCTTTGAGAGTGACTTTGAACGGAGCTAGAATTAGTTGAGAAAGAATAATAAGTACTAATTGCTTTGTGAAGTGGGCTACAAGGTTTTATGCTATACTTCAAATCTAGACTAATTTGAATAAAAGCATACAGAATTACTAAGTTTATTTTGTGTCTTAAAATTTCCTTGTAAATTAGGCAGACAGTGCTCCAAAGGTGAAACATGTTGAAAAAAGATTTATTTAAAACTTCCACAAAATAAGTGAAAATGGAAACAATTTCCAAGAGCTTTAAAAAAATAACAATCTGGAGGCCGGGCATGGTGACTCATACGTGTAATGCCAGCATTTTGGGAGGTCAAAGCGGGTGAATCACAAGGTCAAGAGTTTGAGACCAGCCTGGCCAACATAGTGAAACCCCATCTCTACTAAAAATACAAAAAAAAAAAAAAAAGTAGCTGGGCATGGTGTCAGGCACCTGTAATGCCAGCTACTTGTGAGGCTGAGGCAGGAGAATCACTTGAACCTGGGATGTGGAGGTTGCAGTTGAGCTGAGATCACACCACTGCATTCCAGCCTGGGCAACAGAGCAAGAATCTGTCTCAAAATAAATAAATAAATAAATAAATAAATAAATAAATAAATAAATATCAGAGGTCTTGATGTAGCCTTTTTGTGAATAAACAGTCATAACTGCTTTACTGAAGAGGCAAAGAGATGCTGTCAATTTGCTCTTCAAAGGCACTTTTTGTTTATTTTATAATAAATGTGCTACATCCTATTGTGCCTTCATAACATTAAAACTTACTGAAAATCATTTATTCCAAGAAAATTGAAGACCCTGAAACCACCTGTGATTATAGGTACTTATTTTATTATGATTTTTCAGTAGCTCTTTTTCAGTAATTTTCATGCCAAAGACAATTGACAGGATGTAGGCATTAATAGAGGCCACTATTACCAAACAAGTAATAATTAGACCACAAAAAGAATGAAATGATACAGAAAGGTTCTAGCCAACAAGCTGGCTGGCATAGCCAGATGAAGGCAATCTGAGTCTACTTGGCTCAGCTGTGATCGTTCCTCACTCTGCTGAATCTCTCCTCTCCCCATTCTTTCGTTCTTCCCCTCAAACCTCCCCCGGCCCACACACACACACACACACATTCTCACACACATTAACCAAGTTTCAGCTGTGTGCTAGCCTCAAGTTAAGAAGTATGCATGTAAAGTAAATAATCAGCCCTACTTGCAAAGATGTAAGATGTAATGATGGTAAAACAATATAATAGTGTATAATGAGTAGTGAGAACAACCAGAGGTCACTTTTGTTGCCATCTTGGTTTTGGTGGATTTTGGCCAGCTTCTTTTACTGCATCCTTTTATCAGCAAGGTCTCTGTGATCTGTATCTTGTGCTGACCTCCTATCCCATCCTGTGACTAAGAATGCCTAATCTCCTGGGAATGCAGCCCAGTAGGTCTCAGCCTTATTTTACCCAGGCCCTATTCAAGATGGAGTCGCCCTGGTTCAAGCACCTCTGATATACTCCCATATTTTATGTGAGGTAACAAAGACACACAGAGGTAAAGGTAGATGGCCCAGCATCAAACAGGTAGTCAGTGGAGAAGCCAGCATTTGAACTGAGTCAGGCTGTCCCAAAGCTTCCTCTATTAACCACTACTGTGTCCCTCCAACAATGAACCTTCACTTAGATCATGGACAGAACCTACTGCTCATTTATTATTTTCTTAGAATGTTGACCCTGAGTGCTGATGTTACACAACTCCAAATTGAATGCTATAGTAAAACAAAACAAAAACACACACAGCTTTAAATGTTAATAAAGTAGCTAAGCAGTATTGCGTATTTTTCTATACATTATTTTGTTGCTATAAAAAATGAAAAAGCAAAGCCTAGATATGCCTTATATTGCATTAAACATCTGATACACAAGTTGTTACCACTCTAAACACGGTAATTTGATATTTTTTCTCTTCCTCATCTATCGTGGATGACCAGTATGCTTCAGGCTCAGCAAGAGTAGGTTAAGCCAAATATAAAAGCACCTGGCACCCTTGAGATTCATTCCCAATCTCACGTGTAGAGACCTGCATTTTGCTGCCGATGGATGTGCCTGCATTTCTCTGTGTGCCTAGGATCTGACCTAGTCAGTGGATCTTCTCAGTTCATGTCCATTGCTTCATTTCTCTGTTCTCTGTTATTTCCTCTTTCCTCACATGCTATCTTTTCTAATTCCTAAGGAGCCTCCAGAAAATGAGAAGTTAATCAATGAAATTTTGGAAGATATATTTGCGGCTTCATTTCCATTCCTTTTTAAATGGTGGATTTGGTAGTTAAAAAAACTCCAAATATAGAACATGTAGAAATTGGGATATTATGTAACATGCATCTCTTTCTATGCATATTTGAACTTTCAAGATATTTTTAAAAAGTACAATATCAAGACTGGATGCCAATGTAAACTACGGACTCTGAGTGATAATGATGTGTTCATGTGGGTTCATTAATCAACCAAGGGGCCACTCCAGTGGGGGTTATTGATCATGGAGCAGGCTGTGCATGTGTGGGGGAAGCAGATATATGAGAAATCTCTGTATCTTCCTCTCAGTTTTGCTGTGTGCCTGAAACTACTTTTTAAAATAAAAGTCTATTTTAAAAAAAAAGATGTAAAGGAAACACTTGGGGACTGTATAGAGAAGAAAAATAACCAGCTTTTCTTCTATGCTCACACTCAACACAGAGCACTTCTGTGACCAGATGTATGGGGGGGTGCGTACTGACCAATTATCTGACACCAGCTGGGTATCAGATAATTAACTCAGTCTGATACTATCTATCTAGAGATAATGTCAGATTCCACAGATGAAGGGCTCACTCCCACAAGACTGTCCCCATTTCAGGTGCCCGGGGCTAGTAGTATGTTCTCAAGCTACCCACAATGTCTGTCCAACCTGGCTACAAACTGGAAGTTCTCACAATCCCTTTCGTGTACTCAAACTTGTTAGAATGGCTGACAGAACTCAGGGAAACACACTTTACATATGTTTATCCATTCATAAAAGCATATACTTCAGGAACAGAAAGGTGGAAGAGATACACAAGGCAAGGTATGGGGGAAAGGATGCAGTTTCCATGCCTTTTCTAAATGTACCACCCTCCATGTGTTCTAAAACCCCAAAGATCTTTGAATCCAGTTTTCTGGGGCTTTTATGGGGGTATCATTACATAGGCATGATTGATTAAATTATTGGCCATAAGTGATCAACTCAACCTTCAGAGCCTCTCCACTCCCTGCAGGTTGTGGAGTAGGGCTGAAAGTTCAAACCCTTTAATCACATAGCTAGTTACCTTGGCAACCAGTCACCCAATCCTAAGGGGCTTTCCAAAAGTCATATCACTAACATAACTCAGGTGTGGTTAAAACAGATTTCTTATTGTATTATCCATTTTCATGCTGCTATGAAGAAATATCCAAGACTGGGTAATTTATACAGAAAAAGAGGTTTAATGGACTCACAGTTCCACATGGCCGGGGAGGCCTTAAAACCATGGTGGAATGCGAAGGAGGTGCAAGGCACATTTTACATGGTATGCAGGAGAACTGCCCTTTATAAAACCATCAAATCTTGTGAGATTTATTCACTGTCACGAGAACAGAACAGGAAAACCAGCCCCTATAACTCAATTACCTCCCACTGGGTCCCCTCCATGAAACATGGAGATTATGGGAGCTACAATTCAAGATGAGGTTTAGGTGGGGACGCATTCAAACCATATCACTTATGAATAACAAAAGACCTTTCTTTCACCTTTATTGCTTTTACCACTTAGGAAATTCTAAGGGTTTTAGGAGCTCTGTGCCAGGAACAGATATGAAGACAAAATATATATATTTTGTTATAAATCACAGTATTATAGGGACCATATACGATGAGGGAAATAAAAACCATAGCAGGGAGCTCATACTACTTATATTGCCCTAATGAGGGGATTTATCAATAAAAGTAGTGAAGACTCTTGAATTTTATTAATTACCTAGGCATAAGAAGGAAGGCTTTAGGCTTGTCGATATGGAAAATTAGAATGGATTCATCTCACACACATAATTTCAACATTCTCTAAAAACTATTCTTCCTGAAAGGAGATGTTATAAGGAGTTAAATTTTAGCCTGGGCTCTGGGCAGGAAAAAAAATCCCCTAAGATTTTGGCTGCATGGCTATACCTTTAGAGGAGCTTAGGGTTGAAGTATATCCTGCCCTCATGATTGAAGAAACCAAAAGCCAAAAAAATTAAAATAAAATAAATTAAAGTGGTACTTATGTTAGGGTCTGTTTTAGGCACTTACAGCAACTGCAGGATGGCTGGCAAAAGCCAGCCAATTCTCTCTGAATATGGCTTCTTACAGAGAGTTCTTCCAAGAATGAGCTCACAATTCAAAATTACAAAAAACCAAGTGATATACATCATCATGAACAAAAGTCGGTAAAGTTGGACATTAAAGAATTTTTGATAATGCAATTTAGTTCTAGACCCAGAAAATACATATTATTATCAAGCACATTAAGAAAACAATGATGCACAAAAATTTTTAAACATTTGAAAATTTATCCACACATATTTACATAATTCATAGGTTAAATGAAAAATCAAAATGGAAACTTGGAAATATCTAGAACTGAATAATATCAATATATTACCTCAGAAAATATGAGGATTACTATTAGACTTATATTTAGATGGGAATGTTATTTTTATATTTGTTAGGTTACTACATTACATATAATTTTAGAAAAGAAGGGCTAAAAATTCACCACTTATTATCCAAAGTGGCAAACTGACAAAACAAAACAAATAGAATAAATTTTTAAAAAGAAAGAAAATAATGAAATTTAGAGCAGAATGCAAATGTGAATTGAAAAGAACCAACAAAGTCAAAAGGTGATTCCTTATAAAGATTAAAGAAATGGACAAACTTATAATCAAGAAAAACAAAGAAACGGCACAAGTACTTAGTATTAAGAATATTAAGGTTTAAAAAGGTGATACAACTACAGAGAAATCAGAGATTATAAAAGCATAAAGATAGTACAATGATGAACTTGATCAAAATAATTTTGAAAATTTAAATGAAATAAAAGATACCTTAAAAATATAACTTAAGAAAGCTGTCTCAAGAAGAAATGAAAACCCAAGAGAGGCTCATAACCAGATACTGTTAGTTATAAAACATACACACATATATTGATAAAACCTAACAGATCAGATGGTATTAGAGTTACATCCTAACACTTTCAAAAGACAGTGAACTCCAACCTAACACAAACTTTAGTAGAAAATAATGAATAAGCATTGAATAACTCATTTTATAAAGATTAATAACTTTGATATCAAAACTATATAGGATAGTATAAGAAAAAATCATTAGAAGTCAGTCTCTTTATGAATGAACATATGTCTGAATATTTTTAAATATTAGGAAGCTGACTTCATCAACTAATATCTAAACATATAATTTCATTAAGACTAATTGTTTTTAGAACAGGAACTCAATAATATGTTTACACTAGAAAAACCCATTGTTGTAGCATGCTATGTTAATACATAAAAGGAGGAAAAGCAACTGCTCTTCTCAAAAATGCAAAAAAAATTATTTAAGCAAAATTCAAATCCCACTCATGGGATAAAATACTCAGTGAGTTATAAATAGAAGGATAGGGCCGGGCACAGTGGCTCACACCTGTAATCCCAGCACTTTGGGAGGCCGAGGAGGGTGGATCACCTGAGGTCAGGAGTTCAAGACCAGCTTGGGCAATGTGGTGAAACCCCATTTCTACTAAAAATACAAAAATTAGCTGGACACAGTGGCACGTGCCTATAATCCCAGCTACTCAGGAGGCTGAGGCAGGAGAATCACTTGAGCCCCTGAGGCAGAGGTGGCAGTGAGCTGAGATTGTACCACTGCACTCCAGCCTAGGCGACAGAGTGAGACTCCGCCTCAAAAAAAAAAAACAAAAAAAACAGAAAGAAATAGAAGGGTAGAAGAAGAAATATCCTTAACCTGATAAACAGTGTCTATCAAACCTCTTCCTTGGTGGTGAAAACTCTTTTAAAATACTCATGATCACCATAGCTATTCCACATAGTATCAATGGTTTTATCTGAGCAGTAAGATAATTATTCAGTATCCATGGCAAGTAATATGATTGACAAGAAATATCAGCATAATTTTCAGATAGTATAATTGTCTACACAGAAATCTCAGGAGTATCTTCAGGCATTCCTAATGGTGTAGCATGTTTTTAAACATATATATATATAAATTTTCACTTAATTTTTCTGCTGCCATTCACTCTCAAAATTCTTGAAAGAATGATTTACACAGAATACTTCTATTTCCTAATCTCCTATTCACTTATCAATATATTGTAGTGTAATTTCTGATCTATTCCTTATTAAATTATTAATCTTCATTTGACTTCTTAGTAGCATTTGACATGATTGACTGTTGCCTCTTTGGAACAATCAGCTGCTCTGCTATGTGAGGGCACTCTCTTATACAGTCACACTTCTCTACCAGACTTCTAAATTAGAAGTCCCTCTTTTCCTTCCCTCTATATTTTCACTTTAAAGAATGCCAATCCCAACAACGTAAATAATGCATCTATGTTATAACTCCAGACTTTAGGTCTCATGTCTTTAGCACGGTTTACGGATAGTAAAATAAATATTTTAAAAATTTGATTTTCAAAACCCCCAAACAGTTAAAATAAATTTTAGAAATAACTCATTTTACAAATAAAAATAAAGGAACATGTCCAACAAACCATATGCAAGAACTTTATATTGAAAAGTATAAACCTTTAAAAGATATATTAAAGGAGGCCTAAACAAATAAAAAGTTACTGTGTATAAGAACTCTCACTAGTATAAAGATGCCAGATTTACCTCAATTAATCTGTAAGATCCATATAACTTAAATCAAAACCTCAACCTTTCTAGGGGGTCAAAATTGTAAGTCTTTCCTATAGAAAAAGAGCAATAAGGCCAAATATTGCTGTGTCAAGCATTCCTAAGAAATATCAAATCATGTTGTACACAACACAACCACTCGACAGGAAGGGGAATGGATACTCAAGTGGACTATATTTATGTTACAGAATAATATACTGCAGTAAAAACAACAAATTAGTGCTATATATATAAACACGAACAAATCTCAAAGCCAAAAAAGCAAATATCAGTAGGTCACATGCAGTACCATATAATAATATGAAGTTTGATTTGCAAAACAATACTGTATATATTTAGGAATTCTAAAGAAACTTACATATGTAGTAAAAGTATACAACAAAGTGTTAATAATTGTCATTCACACAGACACACACACACACACACACACACAGGTATCCTCTTGAGATAAAACTGGAAAGAGTGCAAAGGAAATTTCATCTCTATATACTTAATATTAAACTTTGTAAGTGAATTGTTAGAAAAACGAATTTTTAAATTATAGTTGTGGCTCTAAAATATTTTAAAATCTTAAAAAAATTATTTCAAAAGAGTTGCAATTTTTTTTTTCTCTGACCAGAAGTTTGACTTGTAAGAATTATTTCTTCTCACCTTTATAATGTCATCATACTCCGTATGTATATTTTTCTTACTGGCTCTTTTCGCCCTCAGAAACAACCAGGGATTGAACCTATCTAACTGTATAAACACATGCACCATGGTCCCGAGGTTGAGAATGTTCTAGAAAGAGAATTGCCCTCTCAATAGCTCTCTCAAGCCGATTTCCACCTGTTGGGCAGTAAGGGCCTGCGGCGTGTTATTGAACTAAAGGATTTATGTGGGAAATTTCCAGATTCTAAATGGATGTTGAATCCTATTTCAGCGTGTGAGTGTTTTCCACGCATTGATAACTTGGGCAGATGGCTTTCTCAGAGCTGTTGAACACTCAGTTGAAACACATTTTTTTTTCCTAACAGGATACTGAAGCTAGCACAAATTCTAAGAAAGAAAAATAAACCCCGCAAATCAACACAGTCACACCTCAGAGTCACTATAATTAAGAAATAGTTCTTATGATTTGCCCTAATGTGGAACCAGTAGATCATATAACTGCAGGTAAAGGCAATGAAATGTGAGGCAAACTATTTGAATGAGCTACACATTTTCCCTGAAGAACAGAGTGCATTCTATGCCACAGGTGTTTCAGTAATTGCAGTGCATTAGGAATATATCATGTTTAACAGGCCTTGTACACACATTTCCTCCTGTGTGAGGTGGTGGTCCGATCTCAATACCTCCGTCTGAGTATCAAATATATGTGAGTCCGTGTGGCTTAATAGGGCTCAGCATGCTGAACAAATCCTATAGCTCTGGTCACCTCCTCCTTCTGCCATTGATTAGTCACATGATGGAGGTAAATCACTTGACCTTAACATGTCTACATTTCCTCATGTAAAATAGCTCAATATTACTGAAGAGTTTTGCAGACCCTTTATGAGAAGTAAAATTTTAATTCTCCCCCAACAAGATGATAATTAAAAATGTAAATGTACATTCTAGATTGCAAGGAGTAAAAATGCCTGGTTGATTGAGGTTTGGATCAACATCTTGACAAAAGGAAAATGAATTATCAAAGTACAATGAAGTTTGATTATAATGTTGTTTTGTCAGTTGGATTCCTATAGAAACCATCAACTTAAGTTTTCCCACTAGAAGTCAAATGCCAGAACATAGCTTGTCACAATATCATATTATAGTGCATTATTTATTTACAAAATATAATGCTTGCTTTATTTAAGGATTTAAAATTGAATTACATAAAATAAAAGGGATAGGATTATATGATTAAAAATATAAGCCCAAAGTCATAGCAAAGGAAGAAAAGTACACCAAACATATACTTTCGTAAAATACATTATATTTGACTTTGAGTTTCTTGGCAACCGAGGCGCAAGGAAATTAGAAGTGATTATACGATTCTCTCTATCAAAGAAAGTGAAGAATAATAGTACCTTACAAGTGAAGCAAATGTATTATCATGGTGTTTGAGGTTTGTCACTTTACTGCGTGCTTACACAAGGAACATGAAAAATAGTTTTTTGTGGAATGTTGATTTACAACGTAATTTAAATCCGTATTTTGTGGTAGCTTGTAAAACTGGCTCTAATTTCCCACCTTTTCTTAAATTGCTGCTCTTGGCCATGTAAGTTTGAAATCCCCATCTATTCTAACTCTGCCTCAGCCATGGGATGGCTTGAGCCACAAGACTCAACAAGCTCAATACAGGCAGAGGGTTGGAAAGTGTTGGCACAGTTGGGCTTGCTCTCCCTTGACTCTCTGCCATGGTCATGAGAGCCCACCCAGGATAGCCTGCTATCAGTTGAGAGGTATGAAGAATGCACCAATTTGTCCCAATATCCTCAAGACAGGCACTGAGAGATAAGCCACCAGCAAACCCAATCCCGGACCTATGTATTATAAACACAGGCAAGGCCAGTAGGGCTGTCTAGACAACCACCCCAGATGTTTAAGATTACTTTTGTATGCCACTGGGGTTGTGTGGTGGCTTATTTTGCAGGGAGAACTAACTCATGTACTATATAGATACTACATATGTGATGTTTTCTCATCCTATAATCATGAGCATAGGACTTAATTTTAGAGTTCATAAAAATAGCTTAAATATGTGTAAACTTTCCTTTGTAAACAAAATGAGCCACCATCAGTAGAGCTTTTGCTTTGAATTTTTTTTTCAGGTTATGACAATGTTTGTGCTCATTTATCCAGACCATCTCAGCTGAGGCTCACCAAACAAAATCCTAGGACTCTAACTGAAACAATTACTTTACCTCTCTACTTCTTCAAAGTATTATGTTCCAACATGCTGACCTATATGGCATTTTCATTCCATGCTGAGGTTTACTTTAAAGAACTGGGGATAGATCTAGGGCTGTCTCTTGGGTAAATTAAATTCACACAGGATCTGTTAAAGAGAGGCAGAAACCGTTTGCACATTCATATGCCATACCGTTCTTCACATGGAGAAGTTGTGGAGGAATTTTTGTCAATGGCAGAGACCTGGACAGTGTCTGCCATTAACCCCACATCTTTCAGGTCCATTCTCCTGTCTAATAGGTATGGCCAGTGGAATGAATGGTCACCACACAGAGATAATATAGAGGATTCTATTTGGGGAAGTATGTTGAAATAGATTAATCTCATTTATTTTCCTGCCGTGGTACATATAGAAAATTATACGTACTATAGTTAATGGAGTAGATCTGTTGGGATTTGTAAGTCACTTGCCCACGGTGTATAGAGACCCCAGGCTGCACCTTGCACGCCTTGGGAATGGAGAGACTCGTGCATGGATTCAGTGTTACTTGTTTGCCTCATTTTGGTTGAGAACCTCTGGAACAGATAACTCGAACGACCCTCTTGACTTTCGTTTAAGTTCCGTGACCAGAGATTTCCTGTGGTTAATGGGGAGGAAAAATGTGGAGAAAAACTCAGGGCACAAGACCTTTTGACTCTTTCAAAAGCAACCAAAAGATTCCTTAGAAAATTGCTTAACATTTGGAATTTCATGTTTTCATCTGAAGAATGACAGAACTAGAAAAGCTTAGTTATCTTTAAGTTTCTTCTCTATATTAAATGTTATATCAGCAGGCATATTAATGCATAAAATTGCTGACTAGTTTTGTACATTTTGGGAATGGAGAGAAGAAAGATTATTGTATAACAATCTGATATATGATTAAAAAATAACCATCTCAACTCACTGGACTTTTATGGTTTCTAGGTCATTGATAATAAGGCTTTGATTAGATGCTAGGTTTCTAGAGGTTCTTAAGAGTGAGAATAAACTAATTTTTAGGAACTAAACAAATGATCATTTCCCAAGTATAACTTTTCAGAGACCATAATGTTTTGATCTAGTCATCACTTGTATTCAGAAATGTAAATGATTGAAATACAGTATTTAGTCAAGATATTTAAATTCAATATTTTAGATTGCATTAGATTTAAAATACATAAAAATATTAAATAGGCAAGCTCTCACCAAAATCCCTTTAACGAATATATGTTAAGTCATATGATGTTTTTTAAAAGCAGTCACCAAAGAGACGGGAAAAAACTAAGATGCGAATTTTAGAAATACAAAGTTTCTGTGATTGTAGTAAATTTTCGGAAGCCAAAAAAGATGTTGAGATTTAAAATATCAGCAAGCAATGTTTATTATTGTGTTATGGGTTTTCCCTACACTTTACCCTTTGATAAATAATACTAAGCTTTCTTATTGATCATCTAAGATCTTTACAGAAATAATTATTGAAATATGAAAAAAGAGAAAATACTGATGCTAGCTTTTTTTGATCCAGTACATGGTATGAGAAAAAGAAAAGTCCAGGAAGTTAGTAAAGAGCTATTACTGAAAACACAGAGACTTAGAAAGAAATGAGTCTCAAAAATAAATGATAAAATTTACGCCGTTTTTGTATTATAGCTTGATTTGCTAAAAGAAGTACAGACTTAAAATGTTATAAGTCTATCTGCCAAAGTCACCCTGAAACAAATTATAAGTAGGGTTTTCCTATGTAAATTGTGTGCATATGTGTTTTTATGACATGAACATTTTTGTTAGGAACTCAGAATCCCATTCCTTTTTAGTTTCTTTAATTGTCTTCAAGTGTCTACTTTGACCCTGAACTTTATTTATTTATTTATTTAATATTTTGAGACAGAGTCTCACTCTGTCACCCAGGCTGGAGTGCAGTGGCACGATCTCCACTCCCTGCAACCTCTGCCTCCTGGGTTCAAGTGATTCTCCTGCCTCAGCCTCCCGAATAGCTGGGATTACAGGCAAGTGCCACCACACCTGGCTAATTTTTTGTATTTATAGTAGAGATGGTGTTTCACCATGTTGGCCAAGCTTGTTTCGAGCTCCTGACCTCAAGTGATCCACTCACCTCCACCTCCCAAAGTGCTAGAATTACAGGTGTGAGCCACCGTGCCCAGCCATTGAACTTTAAATTTAGATTACTACAAGGCTGTGTATGTGCTGGGTTTAGGCAATCAGTCACTTTTCTAAAGTTTAGTTAGGAAAACAAGCACTCAGAGCCTATTTTTATCCATGTACATTGCCAGATAACAGAAGAGTTGTAAGTAGTTATAATAACCCCGGTTCTGGAGAACAGTCAATTCATTGATTCATTCATTCACTCATTCAGCTATCCTTTTCTTTCCCTAACTTATTCCTAAAGACAGTGTCCTAGTGAATGCAAATGCAAAGGTCAAGAGGATGCAGTCTCTTCCCTTGGGGCTAGCATTGCTGTCTGCTTACTCACTGCTCACTTTTCCTTTCTCCATTATTTACAGAACCTTGGCTTTATTCTGTTGGAAATACTTACCTTTTAAAATCCCTGCTGTCCAGAGATGATAATGGGACTCAATTCTAGTCAATAAGGTGTACTGGTTTCACCTTATTGGCAGAGCTCAACTGTGTACAACTTCTGGAAAACTGCTATTATCTGTCAGCAGAATTGACAGAATCAACCACTTTTTCTTTTCTTTTTTTTTTTTTTACCATTACCACATCTCCTTTCCACTGCCTGGAATGCAGCCATGATGCCTGGATGTGGAGCAGCTATATTGTGAGAAAGAGGACAAGAGCCACAAGTGAAGAATGGTGCATGAGGAAGTTAGGAAGGATCTGGAACTTTGAAAAGCTCTCAAGCAGCTCTGAGCAATTGGCTGACCACATCCGGACTTCTTATAATGTCAAAAACGTCATGCTATTACATTCCTTATGTATTCTATTCTTCTCGGGACACTCTTTAGACTTCCTGTGTATATCTCTCTTGTTCTTTTGGTTATGTGACTCTGTTATTTCACCGATTTAAGAGCAATAATGGGGACATTTTCTAATGAATACAATAAGATGGAAAGAAAGAATTGACATGAGGAAATGTCATATTGAGACAGTGGTAGGACTGAGAAGAAAAAAAAAGTCCTAAAAGTCAGCTATGCTACAAACTTGGACACACCATTAGCTTTAATAGTGACGTACATAAATATATTGCAGGAAGAAAAAATGGAATAAAATTTCCCAAATTAGAGCAAATTTATATTTTCCTTAACGTTACCATGTAAGGCAGCTTTGCCGTCACTATTGTCAACAGGAAAAAAGTGAGTTTTTTCTTAAAAATTTCTTTCCTCCATAACTCTGTCCTAGTCACAGTGAAAAGGAAGAATAAAAAATAGAAAACAAAATCCACCTTGATACAAAATTCTCAGAAACGACATGAGAACTTCACACACGGCATTTGTTGTGTCTCTAAAGTGGCAGTGTCAAGTTTCCATTGAGTAATTAAACAATTTTACATCTAGAAACCTGCTCCTAATTTGTTTATTGAATATTACAAATCTTAATAGAGTGCTATTACCTATATCTTTAGAAGGAAAATAGATATTTTGTTAAAACTGATATTTTGGACCCAGAGGGTTCTTGGCTCAAGTTCCTTCAAGGAATGCTTGCTCTGTGCACCTTCATATGTTATTGGTTAACATGCTCTAATTTTGTTTTTAAAAAACTGATCTTACTAGTGACCCAAAGGCCTTTTCTTGTTTTTCTAGTAACATAAGGGGAAGGTGAGTAGAAAATGTATGTGAGAAAGGGGATAAATTACAGGCCAACATTTCCATCAAATAGACCACTCTCTAGGACTTCCTTTGTCTCATCTCCTTATCTTTCAGAACCTGAGGTTTTAAACTTTCAGGACCTGAGGTTTTTAACTTTCAGGACCTGGGACAAATATTTTTAACTTTAGTTAGTGGTTCGGTGGGGGATTTTTTTTATCTTATTTTAATTTTTTAACCCTCATAAACAAGCTAAAGTCATAATTGTATATGGAGAGTTTAGGGAGAGAGTCTCTTAATAAAGAAAAGAAATTATAAACATGAATAAACAAAGAAATTTACAAATTTAATTCACTTTAGGATATATTTACCAACTAGGTAAAAAAAGTTTGTGTTAAAAAAAATGAGTCCAAATATTTATGATAGGTTTCTCTTAAATTATTTTAGTCATTCTTGTTATGGGTTGTATATATGTGTGTGTGGAAACAATTATCATGTTAACACATGATTCATAGCATATATGTTTGCAAATACCCTCAATACTAATATGTTATTTCTTCCGTATGAGGTTTAACATTCCAGGCTAAGTGTTTAAAAATATATAAAAGAAGTAATAGGGAAAACATATGTTCACACACCTTGCTTTGCATGACAATTCATTAAAGAAGAAGAAATATAACCAAACAAGGTCAATCTGGCTGGTGTTAAATATTATTTGCTGTGTAACAATCAACCACAGGAGAAAAACATTTGAATATTTAGGCTGGCAGTTTTAATCTTGCAAGATAGATATGTTGTTAGAAAAACACCTGTTGCTAATGTTTCCAGTTAATGTCACTTTACAGTAGATCTTTATTAGTCCAAACATAACACCTTTCTCTTGCCTTATGCTTATTTAGTACCACAAAACCAAAGACAGGCAACGTTAACCTTGATTTATAACTTCTTCTCTAATGCTTGAAATGGACATTTTCTGATTCTTTTCTTTCCTTTTTTTTCTATCTATATATGTGTATATATACATATACACACATATATATATATAAATTGGCCACATAGAAGAATAGTTTAATGAAATAGAATTTTACAATTTAAATTGCATGTCGATTTTTTAAACTTGATTTTGTTGTTATTCCTTTGCACTCAGAATCTTAGGAGGAAACAAATATACTGGATAAAAATTCCAAGATATTTTTAACATAGGTGCTGAAATGTATTACCAGATAATTGAAAAAAATTCTATAAATAAAAAGAAAAAAAACCTGGAAATGGATTGAATACAATGTTAAGCAAAGGTTTTTAGTGCTTTCAGGGTTCAGCCTCCAAGGCCAATAGTGTACTGGCAATAGGAAGGGGAGAAGTCATTAGCAAGTAAATTGTAACTGAAGTTTGTCTTCAGTTGTGGTCTGTTTGATTATTACAATCCACACAATTTCATTTGTTTTTGCTCAGGCTCTAGCAAGGATATAATCACAGTTATTGTCTAAATTGGAATCTAAACCTCTCTTCCTCAACATATTGTTTTTTCCTTTTTAACTCATCTATATTTGTTACATTTTCAAGCAGAATGTAACACAGGTATTACGTTTCCGTTCACAAGCCTTGCTCTGCTATGTTTTGAATGGTTTTACCACACACCTAGGTAGCTTCTAATCTTGGGAGTATAAACAATGCTTTTCTTTGGAAAACAAGCCCATACATCTCCAGATCAGTTCCAAAGAGCAAAACTGCAACAGGAGAATGGCATTACCTGGCCAAATGCAGCGGTTTCAGACCCAGAAGGAATATTCTGGTAGAAAGTGGTTGAGTAAAATATTGAGGAAAAACAAAAAACAACTTGGATGATAGTTACAATAAGAAATAAGAAATTCAAAGGAGTGAGATGAGACATCACCTCGTGGGTACAATGTACACCATTCAAGTGATGCATGCACTAAAGCCCGAGCTTCATATCACTGCACAACATATTCATGTAACAAAACTGCACTTGTACCCCCTAAATCTATAAAAATAAAAATAAATTAAAGAATCACATGGGATAATTTTTAAAAAAGAAAAGAAAGAAAGAAATCTAAATAGTTTCAGTACTATTTGAAATCCAAGGCCCACTTCATATGTGCCACTCATTGACAAAAGTCAAAATATCTCAGTACTCACATACAAATAAATTATCTGCTATGCTTAACAGAAGGTGAACTTAAAGCACTTTTCAGAAGCAAACAAAATATAACTTCTTTGATTTAGAAACTTGACTAGACTACCCATGAGAACAAACAGAGATTTTATGATATTCCCTTATTTTCTAGTTCTAACCATTCAAAAACCCCTTAAGATAGCTCGGGCTTGTTGTAGTTTGTCAAACAGTAAATACTGCTAGCTAGAAAGTGAAGAGGAAAAGAAGTAGATGTGCTTTTCTACTACTTTCACACCAGGAAAAAATGTAACCTGTTTTAGTTATGATTAAATATGTGGTAGGGACTTTTATAAAAAAAGGAATCACTGCTTTGTAATATAAGAAATATAAGCATATATATTTCAATCTCTTTCTGTGTTCACATGGGTCCTATTTATTGAGAAATCATAATCCAAATGTGTTCTTTAGAAGTAGCAACACCTTAATGAATTATTGAGAACCAATAGGCAGTGCATGTAGTCCATGCTTATCATGCAGTCATTGTGTCAGAAGGGATCTGAACGATGTTCTAGTCCAATCCCCCTTCTTAAGCTTAAATGTTATGTCATCTGGTTTGAAAAGCTACTGCAATGAAAAACTCAACATAATAGCTTGTTCTAATTTCAGAAAGTTATTTAGTTATTTTTAAATTCTTTAAAAGTAAGTTCATTTAAAAATACTAAATCTTTCTTCCTATGGGTCCAAATATTTGCTTTAATTCTGCCCACTGAAGCCATGTAAGACAAGTCTCTCACAATTTAGTTAACCGGTGACTTGTTAATGTATCTCTCTTTTTCGCTCTGTCTGGGTTTTCCTTTCTCTCTCTCACATCACATCATTCTCTCTCTCTCTCTCTCTGTCACATCACATCATTCTCTCTCTCTCTCTCTGTCACACACACACACACACACACACACACACACACACACAGCATTGTACTTTGTGAATATCTGTGAACCTTTTTATTAGCTTCAACTTAATTGCCAGAAGTCTTTGCTCCCTTCCTCTAGATTAAGTTAGATGTTTCTTCTTTATGTTCCTGTAAGATCCTACTTTTCCTGTGTCGTAACACTCAACCTTATTAAATATAATTGACCATTTAATCATGTCTTCCTGACTAGATGGTAACATCTACAAGAGAGAAAACCCTGTATGTGTTGCTCCAAAATCAGTTGCCATCATCTAGCACAATGCTCTGCACCAAGTAAGAAACCAACCAATATTAGTTAGAATGAATGGAGGCAGAGAGTGAGGTGAATGAATGGAGGCAGAGTGTGGGGTGAATGAATGGAGGCAGAGTGTGAGGTGAATGAATGGAGGCAGAGTGTGGGGTGAAGGGAGTGGCTGGGTAAAACACAGTGGTTGGTAACAAAGGTTACATGCCTTTTTGTTTGAATGTCTTTTTTTTAATGGGAAAATGAGGGTTTTGAGAAGGGTCCAATTTGCAGAGTGGGATCTAAGATCCCCTGTTGGTCCCCTCCTCAACCCTAAGCCAAAAAACTTTATTTGTAAATACACATACAGAAAAGTTATAAATCATAATTGCACGTGTCAGAGAATTTTTGCCATTGGGTGAACACACCCATTTCACCTACCATGCCGATGAAGAAATAGAATATTGCTAGCCCTCAGAAATTCTCCTTCTACCCACCCTAGTCAGTAGCAGCCCCACCTTCCCCAAAGTAACCACTATCCTGAAATCTAACACCAGCGAGTACTTTTGCTCGATTTAAGTTTTATAATTTTATATTCTACATTGAAGTCTTATGATCCATTTTGAGATAATTTTTGTATAGTATGTGAAGTTTAGGTAGTATTTTTTCTGGTTTTGTTTCATTCATTCATGTGGCTGGTTTTGGCCTATGGATATCCATTTGTTCTCACATCTTCTTCAAGAGCAAACTTCCTTCTTTGAATCTTTGTCAAAGTCTATTGAGTGTCATGTGTGGCTCTCTTCCTGGCTCCTCTATTTGGTTTTGTGGATCTATGTGTTTTTTCTCCACCAATACAACATTGCCTTGATTACTGTTGGTACATAGACTTAATATTGGTGGAACAATTTTTTCTGCTTTATTCTTATTTGTCAAGATTGTTTTAACTATCCTTAGGGCCTGTGCCTTTTCAGATAGATTTTAGAATAAGCTTCTTTATGTCTACCAAAGCCTTATTGGGATTTTGACTACAAAATTTCCTAAATCTATAGGTAAATTTGGAGAGAACTGACTGCTTGACTATGTTGAGTCTTCTTTTTTTCTGAGGTGGAGTCTTGCTCTATTGCCCAGGCTGGAGTGGAGTGGTGAGATCTTGGCTCACTACAATTTCCACCTCCTGGGTTCAAGCAATTCTCCTGTCTCAGCCTTCCTAGTAGCTGGGATTACAGGTGCGTGCCACCACACCTGGCTAAATTTTGTAATTTTAGCAGAAACAGGGTTTCACCGTGTTGGCTAGGCTGGTCTTGAACTCCTTACCTCAGATGATCCGCCTGCCTCGACCTCCCAAAGTCCTGGGATTACAGGTGTGAGCCACCATGCCTGGCCTATGTTGAGTCTTCTAATCCTTGAACACAGTAAGTGTCTCCATTTATTTAGGTCTTCTTTTATGTATTTCACAAGCATTTTGTAATTTTCAATATATAGGTCCTGTGCATGTTTTGTTAGACATATACCTATATCTTTTCCTTTGGTGCAATTTTATATAATGTTGCACTTTTATTTTGGTCTCTGCATGATTATTACTAGTACCTGTGTAAATGCTATTGAGTTTTGTGTGGGGAACTTGTATCTTACAACCTTGCTGAACTCACTTAATTCTGAGGTTTTTGCATGTTTTTCTTAAGGTTTTCTATGTTGAGATTATCATATCATCTGATACAGATAGCTTTATTTCTTCTTTTCCACTCTGTATGCCTTTTCTTGCTTTACCTTGCCTATTACAGTGAAGAGAACTTCCAGTACTATGTTGAATAAAAAATGTGATAGTGAGCATCCTTGCCTTTTCCTGATGTCAGGGCAAAGGCATTCAGCTCTTCACAATTAAGTGTGATGTTGGTGGGTGCAGTGGCTCACACCTGTAATCCCAGCACTTTGGGAGTCCACGTTGGGAAGGTCACGTGTGTGCAGAAGTTCAAGAATAGCCTGGCCAACATGGCAAAACCCCATCTCTACTATAAATACAAAAAAATTGGCTGGGTCTGTTGGTGCATGACTGTAGTCCCAGCTACTCAGGAGGCTGAGGTAGGAGGATCACTTGAACCCAGGAGGTCGAGGTTGCAGTAGACTGAAATCCCAGCACTGCAGTGCAGCCTGGGCGGCAGCATGAGACCCTCTCTCAAAAAGAAAAAAAAAAAAAGTGTGATGTTAACAGTGTAGGATTTTTTTCTGTATATGTTCTTTATCACGTTGAGTAAATTATCCTTGATTCCTAACTTTGGAAGGTTTTTGTCATGACTGGATGTTTGATTTTGTCAAATGATTTCTCCACTGTCACTCGTTATAATAATAATATTTTTCTTCTTTAGCTTGTTGATAAAATATATTACACTGGTGTGTTAGCAAGAATTTCTAGGAAATAATGATTGTCAAAGTGAAAATAGAAATTTTGTGAGTTTTTAGTTTTATTTAAAATGAGACACCCATCAATGATTAGAAAAATAAAAGAACATCAAAGAAGATGAGAGGAGATTGGTAATGACAATAATGATATCAGCAATATCAACCATATCCATCTCAATAATAACCATGAATTGAGCACACATTACATTCTAGAAACTGTACTAATTGCTTTCTATATCTTTTTTTTTTTTTTTGAGACAGAGTTTCACTATTTGCCACCAAGGCTGAAGTGCAATGATGCAATCTCAGCTCATCGTAACCTCCACCTCCTCAGTTCAAGCGATTCTCCTTCTTCAGCCTCCTGGGTAGCTGGGATTACAGGTACCTGCCACCTTGCCCAGCTAATTTTAGTATTTTCAGTAGAGAAGGGGTTTCTCCATATTGGCCAGGCTGGTCTCGAACTCCTGATCTCAGGTGATCCACCCACCTTAGCCTCCCAAAGTGCTGGGATTACAGGTGTGAGCCACTGAGCCTGGCCTGTTTTCTGTATCTTAATCCTCTGCATACACTATGTGCAATAAGTATATTTAATCTAATGTAAATAAAACTTAATATTTATAATGAAGCAGGTTTAATTGTTGCATTTTAATGGTGAGAATACTAAGGCTCAACAAAGTTCATCAGTTTGCCCAAAGTCTCTTAGTTACAACATGTTAGAGCAAGGATGGTGAATCTGAACCTTTAATCAATAAGTCAGGAAGCAAATCAGTGTTAGAGAAGAATGTGAATATGGAGCACCGACCAGGAAATCAATCTAGAAATCCTATACTAGGTAGGTTGTGCCAA
Source organism: Hylobates moloch (assembly GCF_009828535.3). Taxonomy (NCBI): domain Eukaryota; kingdom Metazoa; phylum Chordata; class Mammalia; order Primates; family Hylobatidae; genus Hylobates; species Hylobates moloch. The sequence goes on along the minus strand of NW_026652388.1, from coordinate 20,260 downwards.
ATTTATTGAGGTTTAGGGGAATATGTTATAGTTTTGTTGACACATTGCAATTTGGCCTAGGCCTTGCTACAGCAAGTATATCTGACATATTTTGAGGTAGCCACATGAATTGCATACCTCACTCACTGGTGTGGAGGGACCTCCTTCAATAAAGTCAGAGTTGGCCAAGACTGGCTCTGGAACATGGCAAGAGAAGGCAGAAATCGGCTTGTAGAAATAACAATTAGTAGCAAGGAGTGATTTAAATTTAAACTTTAATTCTATTTGTCAGATAATACTGGTCTGTGAGATATAAATATAACAATACTAGTAGTTAATTTTAAAATTATTTAAACAACAAGTTTTAAGGTTGTTGGTTTATGGAAAATAGAAGCTGAACCAATGTTCTGAAGGCAGGAAAGAAAGCTGGATTTCAGGAATTTCTTCCTTTTCATCTTGATTCATGAAGTCAAGACTCATAGATAGTTATTGTTCATATCAACTAAAGAGAAAACACTGGAAGTGATGTAAGAAAACAACTAAAAAGTGCGTTCGGAACAATTTCACCCAAGACTATGCATTTCCATCTTGAAATTCTATTAGGACTCCACAATTGTACAAATTTCACAGTTCTTTTTCTTTTGTAAAATAGAAAATGATTACAATTTCGTGTAATGTATTGTACAGGTTTAATAGGATTGCACTCTTGCCAAGTACTGTAGTAACAAATAAATGCAATAGAAAATTGCTGACACAATAGGAAACTGCTAGTTCAACATAAATGGTTTCTGTAAATAAATCTAGTGTAATTTCCCTATACATCTTGACTACTGCTTTCAACTCTGCTCACAGGAGAGCAGTTGCACAGTTCTTGTAAAAGCCCATACTTTTGCCTGTTCTGTGCATTTGTGGCACAGCAGTTCAGACTGGTGGCTACAATTATGGCAAAACTCACCAAAGGAACCTGAGACATAGTGCTGACTCTTGATTTAGGTGTCTTCCCGAAAAGCCAATTGCCAAAAAGACACAGGTGCACCATACCTGAAAATGTGAAAACAGCCCCAAAAAGGGCCAATGGGTCCTGAGTCCACTTCCCATCCCAGTTGTGATATGACTGAGCTGTTTTCAAGTTAGCAGCCCTTTTCTGTATTAGCCATACTCATGTGTTCAAACAGGTGTTAGATTATTCTGGAAGTTATAAAGCATAAAAAAGCAAGGAAGGGTGGTATTTAACAGAAGTGATGAAAAATAAATAACAATATTTTAAAGATATTTTTCCAGTCTTACCATGCAATTATTGATACCAACTGGACTAAGGAAACATTATTTGGACAATAGAAAATATACAATATGCATTCATTTTTATCGAAATGTACATATTTTGGGCAGCTATACTGCACATCTTGGCAGCTTTGCAAAAATATCTCTCGGGAAGTGAAGTTGAGAAGAAACTCAGGACTTGAGAAGAAATTCTGTCAAGCAAAAAGCACCATGACATGGAAATCAAGCAGAAAACTAAAAATAATACCAAAGATTCATTCATTGAATCTTAGTCATTAAGCATATTTACTGAGTGGTCATTATGTGTTTGCTATTGTACTGGTTGCTGGCACACAAAAGTGAATGCATCTAGTTCCTAATTTGATTAAAGAGGGGGGCTTAACAGGAGAGGTGGGAAGTCATTAATAAATAGTTACAGTGCAATGGATTCAGTGTAGTCACACAAGTACATGAAATAGATGGTGGGAACATGTAAACTGGGCTATTTAAATCTGCTGGGAGGTGAATATGGGGCAAGGAGGATACTCCTGGAAGAGAAAATCACATAACAGAAGACAAAAGGCAAGAGAGAGCATACTTAAGGAACCAAAAGGCCTGGGATGCCAGATTGTTATTTTATCTTGAAGGCATAGAGAGAATGTGCTGCTACAGAAGAGAGAACTGGCCGGAGAAGATGAGAAAGGAGGCAGGGGATGGTCTGGAGCCTATCGTAGTAATCCAGGCAGACCATGTTGAGGGGTTGAAAAAAGAAAATGGCAGTGAGCATGAAGAGATGAAACCAAGAGGAAGACAAAATACAAGGACTTTCTTATCCTCATGAAGGAGGTAAGGAAGAGGCATAACTCTATGCCCATCACCATCAGTTTCTGGCTTTAGTGATTGGCTGAATGTGGGTGATGTTCACTGAGACAAGAGGCTATTGGGTGAGTGACATGAGGGCAGAAATTGATGAGATCCATTGTGGATGAGGTGCCTTCAAGGGCCACTGAAGTGGAGATTTCTGGAAGGCTCAGGTCACACTTGAAATTCCATGAACAATACTTGGAGGGAAAGGTGGCTTCAGAAGATTTTCTGGAGCATCACCAGAGGTTGAAATGCTTTTTTAAGGTTGTCTACTTCCACTGGGAAAGCCCTGTTCTAATCCCATATTTCCATCCTCCCCATAGCCTGTCCTCTGGAACTTTCTAGGTCATCAGAGAAATAGATTTAAAAAAAAAAAAGTTTTCCCCTGAAGGAGTTCCTTCTTCAAAGAAATTACTTAAAAGTTCAAGAAGTGAGAAAGTATACATGAAGCCACTGTGGTAGAAACAAGGAAGAGATGCATGAGCCCAGAGATGTTTGACTTTGACCTTTTGGACCACCTCAGTTGTGTGACATATATGTCATCTAGGGTTCTTCATAACATCATATGAAAACCATTATCCTGTCTAGTAAATTTGCCACAAATCAAACTGGTCAAGTAGTGACTATTGTTAGTACTTAGGATCTATAGAGAGGTATTCCCCAAGACTTTAGAAACAGAGGAAATGAGAAATATAAAATTCTTTTCAGAGAAGCAGGTAATTTCAAAATCACCAGCCTAACAACTCCTGGTAAATGGGTAGGTGAAACGGTTTCCTTTCAGGTAGATCTGGCCTTTGATATTAGCCCTGTTGATTCATTAAAACTATGACAAGAATAATACTAACAATAATACTAACAGGCCGGGCATGGTGGCTTACACCTGTAATTCCAGCACCTTGGGAGGCTGAGGTGGGCTGATCACTTGAGGCCAGGGGTTTGAGACCAGTCTGGCCAAAATAGGAAAACCCCATCTCTACTAAAAATATAAAAATTAGCCAGGTGTGGGGACATGTGCCTGTAGTCCCAGCTACTCAATTTGGGAGGCTGAGGCACAAGAATCACTTAAACCAGGAGGCAGATGTTGCAGTGAGCCGAGATTGCACCACTGTACGCCAGGGTGACAGAGCAAGACGCTGTCTCAGAAACAAATAAACACAAAAGGGTAACACAGGAAAAACAGAGAGCAGACATATAACCACATTAGTGGGCATTCGTTACTGTGCTAATTGACTCCCAGTGTTCCTGTCCCACTGTTGAGTATTCTAGGCCCTAGAAATAGACTATCACTTAAATTACTGATGAGTAGCTGAGGAGTTTTTTGAACTCCTTGTCCATGCTTTGTCTTTAAATCCATCAAATAAATCTTCTGACTTTGATTTGCCTTTCCAGGAGCAAGGTCATGGGGCTGTGATTGCTTATATATATCTTCCTTTTGTCTGCATAAATCTTAGATGCATATTAGTTTGTTAGAATACTTCACTTAAGGTCTACTTTTATGATTTTACAAAAAAAAAAAACAGAGTGCATTGCTGAAAAATGACATCTTATTGAGATTTTATTTTCAAGTTTCTGTAATGTTTTGTGACTGAGTTATATCTAGATGTGGGTGTTGATATCTCTGTTCATTTGTTCATTTATTCAACAAACACTTATTGAATAGTGCTATGCCAATTGTAGGGATTATTGATATTAAGATATAGCTTTTGTGTTCAAGGAGTTCTCAGCCTGCGATCAAGACAAATATGTAAACAATTCATGCAAAAACATAGAAATGTGTTTCCTGAGAGACTATGCAAACACCACAGGAAAACCTGATGTGTTTGAGAGATTTCAATGAAATCTTCAAAGAGTAGCATACGTTTGCTGTCAGACTCCAAGGCAAGGGGATCTGTGCTGTATTAGTGTGTTTTCACACTGCTATAAAGATACTACCTGAGACTGGGTAATTTATAAGAAAAGAGGTTTAGTTGACTCACAGTTCTGCATGGCTGGGGGAGACCTCAGGAAACTTACAATCATGGGTAAGGCCAAGGGGGAGCAAGGCATGTCTTACCTGGAGGCAGGAGAGAGAGAGAGAGCAAAGGAGGAAGTGCCACTTTTAAAACCATCTGATCTCATGATAACTCACTCACTATCACAAGAACAGCACGGCGGAAACCACCCTCACAATCCAATTGCCTCCCACCAGGTCCCTACCTCAATACATGGGGATTATAATCCAGATTATAATTCAGCATGAGATTTGTATGGGGACACAGAGCCAAACCATATCATGTGGAAGAATAAAAGAGGGTATTCAAGAAAGAGAGGACATATTTGCACATAATATACTGCATTGCAGTAAAAATAATTCTGCAAGCTCTGAGTGCTTGTGGAGTTATAACAGCCTGTCTATGGCAGTGCAAGATGGGTGCATACCCACTCCAAGGGCCCCAGACACATAAGATACCCTTCCACAGAGTTGTGCAGCATTTACCTGCACCACTGTACATGAGAGTCTTATTCTGAGAAGAGGATTTCAGGAAGAAAGTTAAGAGCCTGATGAAGAAAGGCTACCACTCCACATCCTTAATATCTACAACACTATGACCTTCCAACACTCCTCTGAACTCTCTGACTGCACTTACTAACCTTTATGTAGATTCTACTTCCTTCTCTATTATTGTATTATTGATAGTCTTCAGTGTCTTCTTGGTTCACTGCTGTTTTACTCTCTGCCTTCTCCTAGGATAATCCCTTCTACTTCTTGGTTGTAACTGTTGCCAGCAGACATGCCAGCCCTATGGCCAATACTCTTAATGTACCAGAGTTGTATATTCATGATGCATAATTAGTTACAACTAATCCCTAATATTTAATAAATATGATAAAGTATCATGTACTGGGCAACAATATCATATATAGACTATTTAATTCTCCTGGCAATCTTATTAGAGTATTATTCATTCTGTCATAGAATTGAGAAAAATTTAACTAAGAAATTAAGTAAATTGTCCTAGGTCACACAGCTAGAAAGTGACTAGGTCAGGATTCAAATCTACAATTGGTGGACATCAAAGGTGGGTTGTTATAAAAGTGAGTTTGGCTTCCTAGACTCTTTTGCTTCCTCTCTCGCTATATGATGGCTTTGCACACACCTGTACCTCCTTATACTTTTCACTATGAGTTAAAGCCGCATGACAACCTCACTGGATGGACTGCCCAATCCTAGAATTCCCAGCCTCCAAAAAAAAGTCAAATAAATTTCTGGTCTTTATAAATTACCTAGTCTCAGGTACTCTGTTTTAGCAACACAAAACGGACTAAGACATCTAGCATTCTCCAAAACTCACATCTCACTATTTTTTTGTTTGTCTATTTGTTGCATGTGTATGGGTGTGTTCTTGTGCATCTGTGTGTGATTATAAATTCATATATTTAACATAGGATTTTTCTCTACTTACTGCTGTTATCATTCCTATTGGTAGTTAATTTGTCCACATTTTGTCCAGCAAGTTTCTTAGAAAATAGGCTCCCACATCCTTTTCATAATCTGTGATAACTTTCTTTTATCTAGTAAAATAATGTGTCCCAAGCTCCTCAATTTGTACATTTCTTGCCTCAGACTTGCTGCAGTCATTTCTCCAAGAAACTCATATGAAATGGGCACTGGGGATGTGAAGTTCACTGCTTCTCTGCTGGCCTGAAAGTTCTTTTCAGTGAACACCTTATAATTGCAACTTCAAATTTGAATTTGAAAGTGTGTGTATGCAAATATACCCACATATTTCCACTTAGAACTCTGAATTATAACTGTAAGAGTTACTTATGAGAGAAAACATATTATGTTTTCATGCAGATACCTCCACTTAGAATTGAGAACTACAGGATGTTTATTTAACCTCTTCTATCGTGTAACTGTAGCTCTTTATTTCCTTACCATATTGATTCTTAATATGACAGAGATGATAGAATCATGTTATTACATAAAACATTATCAAAATAAGATACCAGCACTACAACCAACAATGATTACTGAAAACAGTTTAAAATGTTTGCGATTCTTTCTGTATAATTTGTAGTTTTATTATCCGTATAATATAGCTCTTAGTAGTTATTATAATCAATCTCTTATAAATCTCACTTACTTTCACTTTTGTAGGTAAACGTATATTTAATGTTTACAACTATTTTTTATGTTGATGTCTCTATAGTCATGTTGGTTGTCTGAAGCTTGTTTTCTAATTTATTTCTAAGGAATCTGTTCATTTTTTCCTCTACTTTGGTCTTGAGCTCTCCCCTTAAAGTGACTGTAAACTCTGGCCCTGCCCTCATGGGACTCCAGGGATTTGATCATGGGTGTTTACAGTGTGTCTTGTGCCTTTCTTGGGGTACTTCTTTATCTTCATGGATGACCCAATGCTTAAGTGTCCTATGTGTGACCAGGTGTCCCTCTCACAAGAAAATTGATGACACTGGCAGATGTCCTTTTGCTCTTGTCTGACCTGTGTCCAGTTTATTTCTACCAAGATAGCCACTCTCTAGGAGAGCCCTGACCAGGAGGAGAGTTAGGCACAAGTGTGTCAGTCAGATGAGAAACAGGAGAGGGAGCATGGCAAAACACATGAAGTAATGGAAGCAATTCTATTACTTACAGATCACAGAGCCAAGAGGTGTCACACCTCGTAGGGCCAACAACAGGAAGGGGAAGCTGCCATGTGACACATGCACACTCAACCAGTGGGAGGAAAGGGAGAGAAAAAGAGAGAGCCAGGGATCTGTGGACCAAAAGCTGTATTAGGATCTAAGGCATTCCCCAAGCAGGTTTCCCATGGGGAGTTCTAATTGGTGGGTTCATCCCAAGCATGCATGTGGAGTTGCACAGTGACTGAGAGGTGGTCTGTGTGGCACATCTGCATAGTCCATGTAGGGGGTGGAGGTCAGCAGGGCAGGTCAAGTGGGTTGTATCTAGCTCTCCCATAGACAGGTGGTCACCAGTAGGTGGTTGTATAAGGCAGATATCTGGATTAACCACATTGAAGAACTGGGAGGAGGCAGAGAACTGGAAACTGTCAAGGGTGACTGAGGCCTGCATCTGGTAAGACAAAGTCTAACTTCTATTTAAAATGAATATCAGAGGAACATGAAATTATAAGAATTTACTACAGAAAGGCTATAGGAACAATATGGTTTGAGTTCTTTCATGTGACGTCAATTTATCTATGGTCTTTATATGGAGAAGTCAATTTGCCTGGATATCAAATCTTTCATTCACATTTTCTTTTTTTGGCTAACTTGTAATTAATATTCTATTTTCTTCTGGCATAAACTGATGCTGAAAGTCTGATGACAAGCTGATCTTCTTTGTTTTATAAATTACTAAAACACCAACAGGTGTTTTGATTTTATTTTTCTTTGATGACCAATGGTTTTTACCAGTACAATAATTTTACTGAATATGTGTGGTTTTGTTAATTCTGGGTTTATTTTTCCAGGTATGCTGTATGCCTCTTTAATCTGTAGTTTGGAATCTTTTTCCATTCTGAAAAGTTTCTAGAATTGTGATCTCATAGTTGTTCTGCTTCTTAGTTTTGGTTTTCTTTTTCTAGGGACTTTCATTATATGTATGTTGAATTCTTGATTGACTAGTCTCTATATGTGTCATTTTCTCTCCAATCTTTTTAATCATTCTCATTCTTTTTGCTTTAAAATATTTTTTCTCTTTACTTTTATATAATTTTAAGGGATTATCTGTTGAATTTGTTTACCATTACATGTGTTCTTGTTTATGTTCATTTCTGAAAAAACATTTTCTTTTAATTCTTTTTGGAATTTTAGCACCTCATTTCTGAGCTTTTTTCTAGTTCTGATTTGTGCTACTGCTTCATAACTTGAATCATTTTCTTAATACTTTTTAGTTTTTAGTTTGGGTTTTTGTTGTTGTTGATTCTTGTTAGAAATATTTGAAGATAGCTTTTCTCTTTTTGTGGGCATGCCTTTCTAGAAGACTGTTGTCTGCAGAAGTGCTGTCCTGATATTTAATCTCTTTTTTTAAAAAATGATAACATTGCATGGGATTGATATTGTTTTATATTGCTAATTTTTACAAAAATTTATTTTCCTTCATTTTTAGGAGGTAAATTTGATTTAGAAGAGCTTTACTAACTTCTTGGGTTGTTTTGGTTTTGTTTGTTTGTTTGTTTTTGAGATGGAGTCTCACTCTGTCACCCAGGCTGGAGTGCAGTTGCATAATCTTGGTTCACTGCAACCTCTGCCTCCCGGGTTGAAGTGATTCTCCTGCCTCAGCCTCCCAAGTAGCTGGGACTACTGGTGAGTGCCACCACGCCCGGCTAATTTTTTTGTATTTTTAGTAGAGATGGGGTTTCACGATGTTGGCCAGGCTGGTCTCAAACTTCTGACTTCAGGTGATCTGCCCATCTCGGCCTCCCAAAGTGCCGGGATTACAGGCATGAGCCACCGTGCCCAGCCAAGAATAGCTTTACTAACTTCTAAGGAACTTCCAGGATAGCTCTTGAACTCTCTTCTGTGGTCCTTGTGAAATGTTTAAAGATATGATACTTTGCTTTCTGAAATCTCCTTAGACCCTTTTCCTTCCCTACTCATTCACACATATGCACTGCATCGTTTTACTGGAATATTATTTTTCCTTTATTCCTATTGTCCTTGTCTTGCTACATTTCAATTTTATTTCCAACAATTTCTTCTCAATGTGGGATTCTTTTCCTGGAAGGGAGGTTTGGCTCGTTCGCTGTGAGGGGTTCCCAGGGCCCTGTTGGCCCAGTCTGCTCAAGACATTTCAGATCCTTTGAATTCACCCACCACTGGAGCGTGTACTCCTCCCCATGCCAGCAGCTGTTCTCAGACTGGGTCACAGAGAGTTTTCATGAGCATCTATTGGTTATTTTTGAATTCTTAGGTTGTAAAGACATTGTATTTTCTCCCTCAGCATCTCCTGCATAGATACTGAAAACATAGATTTTACGGCTCTTTATAGTTTCATTGGCACCCATTTGTATTTTGGAGTTAGTGGGAAATAGAAATAAAAATTGGCTGAGATAGCAATTGATAGAACTCAGTTGTATCAGAAAACCATTAACAGTGCCTCCCCATAAGACAACATTGGACCTAAAGCCTCCTCCAAATTTGTGAGGTCAGTTTTAAATTACGCATTTTATTTTGATTTTAAAATCAAAAATTTATTTTCAGATCACATTGAGACCAAAGTTACAATAGATTTCTCAGCAATTATTTTTAGATTATTATACATCCTACATTTCATAGTTTCACCAAATGAGAGAAAGTTGATTCCTTTTTCAGGATTTTCTCCATAAAAATCTACAAAAGTCATGACCATTCACTGTCTGTATGTCAATGTATGTTTCGACTGCATTTACTGAATCATTAATTATTAAACTCTCAACATAAATAATTGTTTTTTATATTATAACTTTAGGTCAAATTCCCCCCCGCCTTTTTTTTTTTTTTTTTTTTTTTTCATGAATGGCACTGTTTCCCAAATTTACAGCTTGCTAATTCTGGGGTAAGAAGGTTGCAATGTAATTTATACCAGCCATATCCCATCTTAAAAATGCGTTATTTTGGTCTTATTTCAAAAAGTTTAGGAGTACCGGAAATTTCTGATAAAACTGAACTATACCATACTCTTGTTTATGAACACCTGAGAAGGATTATTAAATTGGATTTGAATTTGAGTCCCTTTCAACTATGTATGTATGTAAGTATTTGCATTATTATATTGAAAACATCGGATACACAAATCTGGCTATTACAAGCATCTAATGAGGGTGAAGGGAAGACAACTATGCAGAAATCATACCCCACTCACTCCTCTCTACTGTGTCCACAGCACTTAGTGCTATTTAATATTTTCCCACTGAATCTGGATATAACCTCAGACTCTTTCTTAACACCATGCTCTAGGCAGTTAGCACAAATCAGTTAGCCCAGGAATTCCAATCTATTTTGAGACAGAAAAGAATATCATCTCAGAGGCATATTCTTAAGCTGGCTGGAGCTGGTGGGTGAGGCGTGCCCTGTGGAAGCCTTTTTCAGCAGCAAGCCTCGGTGCCCTGGCACCTGCAGGCTTGTTAAGCAACCGGGCCTGCTATCTTCACCCATTACTCTGAGAAAGCACTTGAATGACAGGCACCGAGCCAGTGTTTACCCTGTGGGGCTCGTGACACACACAATGTCTGTCAACACTTCCTATCACTCTCCTGCTTATGCAGATTTTTTTTTCTTTTTTTTTTTTTTTTTTGCCTGATGTATTCATCACCAGACTGCAGACACCTAGTTAATCCATTTAGAACCTATCACCTCTGTTCATTGGCTCATAAACCTATTACCTTGGAGGCGCAGTTCTGAGGGACACAGGTGCCAGACCAGTGCACAAAACCCAATTGAGTTATGTAGCAGGCAGTGAGGGGCCTCTAATCACCATGCTGACTGCATGAGGAATTGCCCGTGTTATGTGGTAGCAGCCACTTTATTAAATATCGATTTAAATCACGGCCTTTAATCAAATCGGATAGAAGACCTTTTTCACCTTCGCCCCTCTTCGGCTCCTCCTCGCCCTCCTCCTTTTCCAATCAGCCTGCCTGGTGACATCCGAGCCGAGGGATGAATAGTTAGCAAGGAGTTCACCAGCAAACCCTTTTCAACAGTAATGAGGCATTTGTGATAATCGAGTGATGAAATGTAAATGGGCAGTAATGAGCACAATTACATCCACTAGGGAACCATCGGCGTGGCTTCTTTCCTCACAGATAGATGAGCTCTTTCCCTGTCATTGCCCGCTGCTGACTTCACTGGGAGGCTGGGTTCCCAGCGAGCGCAGGGTGGGGTCGCGCCCTGGGGTGGGTGGGGAGGCTGAGAACTGGCGGAGAGCAGGGCCCTGGCAGCGGGCGGGGCGCAGAGAACCCCCACCCGCACTACAAGGCCTTGAGCACCCGAGCCTTGCGGTTCCTCTACCGGCTCCCATCCTCCTCCGCCTCTCCTCCTCCTTCCCTCCGAGGATGCTGGGGCTCCATTTGCCGCGCGGCTAGAAAGTCGCCTCCGTGTGCTAATGAGCTCAAGGTGAGCCGTGGCCTGTTGGTTACACTGAAAAACTGTGCGGTGTGAACGGGGCCGGCTGCATGTGAGCAGAGACTGAAGCCAAGAAATGGGAGCCTTGCCAGGAAGCACGAGTGCCACCGCTCCTTGTGTCATTTTTGTAGTCAGGCGACCAACAGCGGAGTAAGACGCCGGCATTTCCAGGAAAGCGGCAGCTCCGCGCATCTGCGACCGGTCTACCCAGACCCTGGCTTGGCCTGGCAGGATGTGTTGACGACAGGCCGGGGATCTCAGAGTATGGGAAATGTTTTGTGGTTTAAAAAATTTTTAAATAACTTGGGAACAACATAGGGTGCCCTTGACATAAGAAATATGCTAAGAAGGTGTTTTATGAACGCAGTAAATGAATTACTGGTTCACCACTGTGATTTTATTGTGCATATATAGTCGTATTACAAATGATACATATATTCCTTATGAATAACTTTCTAAAGTGAATTAAGTGTTGATGTATAGATGTAACGGATCAGTTAGCAAAGCGAAAGCTGATTTTAATAATTTTTCATCAATTAAAAGTCCACCATGATCATTTTGCATTCAAAAAAGTTAAAATTTTTAAAATACTTCTTTTTTTGTGTGGTAGAAACTACCTATCTCTTTTATTTTGTTCTTTGAACATTTCGTCATTAAATGGAAAGCCAGAGTTGTCAAATTATAATAAAATATTAGGCCAAATTCTGTCAACAGTATAGTCTATAAAATTTACATGACTGTTGGTCAATATGAGACATGCATGTATGGTTTAATAATATTTTTTGGCCCCAAGACAATTTGACATGTGGAGGCATTTTTTTTTCAATTTTTCAAGTGTTTACTTTCAGCACTACTTTTTCTTGGAATATTCATTTCAAAGAGTACTGTGTTTATGGAACGCCCAGGTTCATGCGTGTTTTCTTCTTCATATCCTTGAACATATGTGGAAAGTGCAACAAAATGACTCACTCAGTAAACTGATGAAATGGCTGTTGGTGAAGTGGTCATTTGGTTTATCACTTACTCAGTAAATAGCCTTTTGGCAAGCCGACTTTTGTTCAACTGGCTTTCAAAACTTTGAACGCACTTAGGAAGCTATAGTGATTGTTAAAAAATGCCAATCCAACCAAATTAAAACAAAATCAAGGCCGGGCGCGGTGGCTCACGCCTGTAATCCCAGCACTTTGGGAGGCCGAGGCGGGCGGATCACGAAGTCAGGAGATCAAGACCATCCTGGCTAACATGGTGAAACCCCGTCTCTACTTAAAAAAAAAAAAAAAAATTAGCCGGGCGAGGTGGCGGGTGCCTGTAGTCCCAGCTATGAGGGAGGCTGAGCCAGGAGAATGGCGTGAACCCCAGGGGGTGGAGTCTGCAGTGAGCCGAGATCGTGCCACTGCACTCCAGCCTGGGTGAAAGAGTGAGACTCCTTCTCAAAACAAAACAAAACAAAACAAAACAAAATCAATATCATCTACTAATTTACTATAAAACAGTAATGTCTCATCAAATCATGACCCTGGGCTACTGCAAGAACCTTACTCTTTTGACTAGGGTGTATATCAGAAACTTACTGAGGCCGTGAATATGTAAGAAATGAAAATTTGAGAATTTAGTATGGCATAAAACATCTTCTCTATGCCCAGCCTTGCCTATTCCTGCGACCTTGCTTCTTTCAACTCTTCAACTTGTAGTCTGTCCTCTGGGTAACTGAAATGTAGTAGTTCCCTACAGACACTGTGCAATTTCACACAAACATGCCTTTGTTTATGCCGTCTTTCTATCCTGAGGACTCTACCCTTGCGTTCTTCTTTGCCTTCTTATTCTTCATCAATGGGCAACCTGCGCATCCCTTCTTCCTTGAGAAGCCTTGCCGAGTTCCCAAGACTACATTATTTTTTATTTGTTTTTTCAGCATCAATTGCTTTATTTGTTTCTTCGTTCTGTATAGCATATTTTATTCATAGTACAATCCTTGGGGTTAAACAGCCAAAGATCAATTTTTAGGTTTATATCTCTCCCATGTAGTTTATTGCCTCAAGCATAGTAGTTTCTCAGTAAATGTTTAGTAACTAGAAAAAGAAATGTTTTAATTCACCTCTCTGACTTAATAAGTACTCAAAGTTGAACCTAATTGCATTTTAGCTTTGTCTTTTTATTTCTTACCTTTTATCTCTTACTCCTTAAAAAGCAGAGTCAGAAAATAACCATTAAATCAAAGGTTCTATGAGGTTGTGTGTTCATGAAACCTTAAAAAATTATCTCTTCCTTTCTGGTAGAATAAAACCCAATCTTCTCAGTATGATCGTTTTACTGAGAATCTGACAGGAACAAAGGTATAGATCTATCACTTAAAGAATGCTCTATTTGTGGCTTTTTTTTTTCTTTCAAAAACAGTTTGCATGAAATGACAACAAAAGAATAGCTGACCTAGTTAAGAGAACAAGCTGCTTAAACAATATGGAACCATGTATTTGAATTTAAACTTTCACAACAATAAATCCTTTTAGATATATTAATTGAAATAGATAACCCATTTAAAAAAAAAGATGACTACTTAGTAACAGATTTTCGTCTGGTTAAAAAATCTCATGATAGATGTTACTCTAATTCAGACTGCCTTTGCCTACAATTCACTAGGATCCAGTGGGCTGGAAGGTACCAGTGTTCAGCTATTTCTTTTGTTCATTTTTTGGTGACTTTTCCTCCAAGCTAATGCTTTAGTATTATTTCACTAGTGCTTAGCAGCTCTTCTATAAGAAGAAATTTGAAATATAATCCAGTAGATTGCACTAATTTGGAGATGGGAGCAAGACACACATTTTAAGAAAAAGTTGGCAGAATGAGATGAAAATTTAAAAATTATAATTTTCAGTTAGTCACTCCTTTATTTTGAGCTTGCTGCATTATATGGAATTCTGAAATATGCCTAATTTTAAATGCACATATATCATTTTATCATTTTATTCATTTATTATTTTTTTTAAATCTGTTAACAGTAAGCCTAAAGGCTGTACTTAAGCTACCATCCTAAAAAAAATATGAAGAAGCTCATTTGAGTCTTTTAGAAACAACATCAGTCTATTATATACAGGACATATCAACACTATATTTCACTTTCAACCTATCACATAACCCATCCTGCAGTTATTCATGGATGCGTTTAGAGGAGGTTATTTTCCCCCTGGCAAAAATGGACCATTTTTCCCTGTTTAGCAAAATCTGGAACACAGATCATTATAGTGCTTTTGGCAGCTAATTTGAACATCAGTGACTCAACTTTGAAAAGAACCTTTTTTCTGCCCTAAAGAATCTCTGAGTTTTCAGACTCTAGTAATTGAAAAATCCCCAAACACTCACTCACAGAGGAGATACACATTACTGCTGGAACAGTCTACAAATTGTAAAGTATTCAATTTACATCCCTAGCACCTCAGGGCAGTTCTGAAGAATTTATATCTTTGGGAACCTTTGAACTAACAAAAGATAACATTTCACAGTAAAGTCTACTTGCATAAAAGTTTTTAACTCCCTTCTTTCCTTTTACAAAGAAACTACTTCTTTCACTTGCAATTCTAACTTGGAAAAGTTTATATTCACTAAGATGCAACCATAAAAAAGGTCGGACAGAAAATAAAAGACAGAAAGAAAAAAACAGGAACATCTTTTCTGTCACAAGATGATGCCTGAATTTATGTTAATCACTCCCTAGCCACCATGGCATGGTTATTACAACTCTTAGTTCTAAGATAACAGACCACAAAATGATTTTATTTTTATGATTGTACTTCAAATTTGAAGAAAAAAATGATAAAGGGTTGGATTTTTATTGGATCCTTATTGCTTTTATTGGAACATTAAAATTTGGAGCATCCATGCAGGCAACCCCTTGTCAAAAGGTTCTGATTAACAAATAAAAATTCTTCTCCTTGTTAATTACCACATATACTTCCACAGCCAATGAACCTTAAATGATTCATTTAATTTAAAAAATATGGCTCTATAGTATTTGGTTTTCCTTATTTCCCAGCTTTTGTAAGTGAAGCAGTAAGAAATTTGCAATGGATTAAATTGGACCTATATTTTCTAGGTAGGGAATGGTTTTTCTCCACCCGTTCCTCTGGCTTTTTTTTTTTTTTTTTTGAGATAGAGTTTCGCTCTTGTTGCCTAGGCTGGAGTGCGATGACATGATCTCGGCTCACTGCAACCTCGCCTCCTGGGTTCAAGCAATTCTCCTGCCTCAGCCTCCTGAGTAGCTGGGATTAGAGGTGCGTGACACCAAGTCTGGCTAATTTTTGTATTTTTAGTAGAGATGGGGTTTCGCCATGTTGGTCAGGCTGGTCTCAAACTCCTGACCTCAGGTGATCTGCCCACCTCAGCCTCCCAAAGTGCTGGGATTACAGGCGTGAGGCACTGCACCCAGCCTCCTCTGGCTTTTTCATCAGAGATGACTTCCGGCAGAGTAATTACTAATCTTCTGACATCTGTGGCTCGGCCCAGTTTTAGCATTTGGATTGAAAATAGAAAAAGCAAAGGAAAAACCCTCTATGAGACCCTCTCTGAATTTTTTAATGAGTGTATTCATTATCAATACTATAAGTATTGTAAAAATAAGGAAATGTACTAATAAGGAAACAGTTTAAATGCAATAGTCTGGTAAGCTTTTTTTTTTTTTAGGTTAAAACTTGATCAATGTTTCTGTTAACTAATAATCTAGGAATCAACAATCTCATAAAACTGGTTTATTCAGCCCAGAAAATTAGGCAATCCATCATGACTGATTTGCTCACATTTCCGTCTGCAAATAAGTGAGATGGAAACTTTAAAACCAATAAGATAATGCACTTTACAAATTCAACTGAGAGAGATGGATAAACTAAGATGCCACTGGCATCAGTTACAAAAAAAAAAAAAATCTGTCGTGTTTCCAATTATTTGAGCAGATTTTTGTATCCCAATTTGCTGCCAGCCTGGCTGCATCTAGCCCCCTCCTCCTGTTTTCTCAAACCAAATCATCAGGTCTTAAATCAGAACAAGCTCATCATACCATCTTATGAAAGGCCATCAGGGGATAAAGGGCACCAGATATTATATGAGTTTTCTTTTAGGCTTTCATTTCAGCCTTCCTGCATTTCCCCATGCTGCTTTTTACTTGTCAGAAACTAAAATGTGCTTTGATAGATAACAACCCTATTTTCTTCACTGGCTGAGCTTAGAGAATATCATTAAGTATTGATATCTAGGGTGCTTAACTAGGGAATGCAATCACAGCAGTCCCAAAATTGGGGTTCTGTTGTATTATGGTACATGCCAAGATTTTTGAAAGACTCAAAATTAATTTTGTTTTCCTGAGGAAAAAAATACATAGTTTTAGTTGTGAGAGATGAAAGGAAGGGGAATCAAGGCGAGTCTTTATTAGTATCTCTGCTTCCTCCTGCAGATCTTAGTACACATCCCGGAGTCCAAATAACCCTGCCAAGCCCAGCAGAGGTAGGTTTTTGAAATGGAACGATGGCCCCAACTGCCAAAGCCAATTATTAAAATGCTCTATACTTTGAGAGCTTAGCATTTGCCTAACTTTCGGTTTATTAACAAAGGACAAAAAAAAAAAAAAAAGAGCTCTTCCATAATCTGTAGAGTCTCAGACATGCTGTCATCCTGTTTACTGATGATAACAACTCATTGACACATGGCAAACTACAGCATCTTGATTCACTTATGGGGCAGTTCAAGGTCAGCCACATACTAGTTACAAGAATATAGCCACATTATGTGATTTGATTCAAGAAACTAGCTCACTCTTCCCTGGTTTCCAATGAAATGATTTTTTAAAAGGACTTTCATAGCCATGGCAGTGCATATGTTGTAAAGGGATTATGCACAAATCCTACTTGTGGCTAGCATGTGCTCTTTCTGGGAGGTAGACAGATACAAGTTACAATGAATGAGAATAGGTGTTTACCTACAATGGCCTTAGGTCATGTAAGTGGAGGAAAACCTTGAATCATATTTTATGGGAAATATCACTGTCCTCATTCAGAGGTTGTTCCTCTCTCTCTGCCAGGGAACATTTGGCAATGTCTGGAATTGTTTTTGATTGCCACGATTGGGGGACTGATGGGGAGGAGTAGATTCCTGGCATCTAATGAGTAGAAGCTAGGGATGCTTCTAAGCCTCCTGCAATGCACAGAACAGCCCCCGCCCAACAATTATTGAGCCTCAAATGCTAGTAGAGGTTGAGAAACCTCTGCATAAAAGATGAAAATAGTAAAATGAGCACTAATGTCAAATGCTGGGAGAATAAGAGAGGGGAGGAGGTGCCAGAATTGGTCAGCACTGTCCATTCAAAGAAAATTGGGGAGTGAGTGAACGCTAGAGTCCTTTCATGTGGTTCATGGAGGTGCAACAGGATTCAAACTAAAGAAACTTCCAGGGCTGGCCTACCCCACTTATGACCTTCTGCGCCCAGTGGCCAGAATTATTAAAAAGTATCCAGTAATATTAATCTGTATGATAAAAAGGTACCCTGCTGCTCAGATTAAGTCTTGCAATGGCCCGTGACCCAGAGACTACCAAAATGGTGCATCGCAGCTACTAGGTAAATGTCCCTTTAATGAACAAAAGAATAATTGGATTTTAATGGAATGAATAAAGAAATGAACTATTTCTGGATGTCCGCACTTGGAGAGGTTTACTGACTCTTTCTTAGTCACTAAACCCAGCAGGAGTGGCTTAATGACTCATACCTTAGGGATTTTAAGGGAAGGATGCAGACCTCAAAGCTTCCGATATGCACAGAAGCATCCAGCTCACCTGTCTTTTCTTAACCCCATTAAATTAATTCTCCACGTTGCAGCCAGAACTATGTATCTACAATACAAATCTCATCATGCCGTATCTCTGCCTAAAAATATTCATCATAGCACCCATTCCTACAGGCTACAGTTTAATTATTTAGTATTGTGTTCAATACCATCCTTGATCCCAAATTAACCCCCTCTTCTTTCATGTTTTGCTACTTTCCATCACCTGTTTAATGCTCTGATCATTTCCTGCCCCCATGTGTTTCATCCTTCCATACCTTTCCTCATATTGTTCTGTTGGCCTTCAATAAAAACCTCCATTTACTCTTCAGGTCAACTCCCACCCCCACTCCAATGACATAATCATCTCCACTGTGCAGTGTCCATGGAAACCTTTGTTTAGACTAAATATCTTATTTTCCTGTTCTCTTTCAGCATCCTTAAACGTCATCATGAGAGTATCATCATTAAGTTGATGGTATTGTGGTGATTTTCAAACTGTGCTGAGTTGTTCATTTCGTTCAGGCTCCATAGCACGTGACAATGACAGAGAGAAGTAAATGGGATTCTGAGTCTGACCTCACTTCAAATGTGGAAACTTTGCTTTCATCAGTTTTAAATAGGATTACCCATATAAGACATGATTTAAAGAAAGTTATCTGCAGCAACATCAACGAAGAATAACAAAACAACTGAAAATATTATAATATGATTTTTAAATTATCTGCCTGTGGTACTTTTATAAAGTCTGCAATGCCATGCACCAAACATAATGCTTAGAAACAAAACGTAGGTGTTGAACTGAATAGATTTTACCCACCAAAAGCACTGAATTAATGGTAGGTAGTGATAATAATAATATTTTTTAGTCTAAGTATTCAAAGTCAATGTTTTTATATTTAGCTAATGTTCACTAAATAATGTGTGTGCATATGTGTGTAAATATAGAAAGTTATATATTGCATATTTAACTTTCTATAAATGTAGATATAAATGTGTATATATGTACACATATACTGATGTGTACGCTTATCATCTCCCTACAAAAATACTTCTTTATTCGAAATTGTGAAACAATGCTGAATCTTCAAATCCTGCTCCCCATTTGCATTCCGTTAAGGAATTTCAGGATTTACTTACAAAACCACTTCTGAAAAGTGGTTTGTAAGTGTTGTTGCACATGAGAATTCAACATAATTATCTATTGTCATCAGAATAGACATGAAGGATTATGAGAAGTTCTTTTTGTCATGAAGCCCATGCTGATCTCATACCACATGGGGATCAATCTGCAAATCAGTCATAGACAGGGGAGATGAGATGTATTGATTGTACAACCTGAGCAGCTCTAAATATGCAAGTGTCACCATTGGAAATGAAGACGATGGCTTGAAGGCAACCTGGGACCATCATTCACACAATTTGAGTGGATTTTCATAAAGGGAATCTGAGACTGCGGCTGGTTAATACATGGCTAAGTAGGCTATGGCTCAAATTATGAAAAACTGACAAGAAATTTATAAGTTAAATCATAAATATCCAAAGTCCAGGACCTTGTGTTTTAAGAAACAAAAATGTATGACTGTCTAAGCAAGAGATACTGGACAAAAATTTCTGCGATATCAGAACTCATCATCCTAAAATAGAATTCAGGGAAAAATTAAATGGATTTTTAAAAATCAGTTAACATAATGTATTACTTATTAAATTGTTTCATGGAGCAAATAGAAGACTAATTTCTCTGGAGCCATTCATGCCCCCAAAAGTTATAATTAAAGACACAAATTGAATGATTTTAATAATGATGAACATTCACCTTTTTAGTGCTTAGGTATGGTAATATGATAGTCACAGAAGGACTCCATCTTCCATTTTCATTTAACTTTCTCTCCTGGGATTTATAAGGGCACTTTTTCTCATTTATTTATTTATGGACATTAAAATATCAGGAGCTGAGTGGCTGCTTTTTAAAGATTGAATTAGTCTCAACTACTCAAAAAAGCATAGCAGGGTTTTGAGACCACAGAAGGCTTTCTGAATGTCCCAGTGTGCACATCTAGGAATGTTTACCTCTTCGTATCTTTCCAGTTATACAGGGTCCTGCCAAGAACAAGGATTTGCACGTATGTTGGCACACTGCCTCTGTTGTTTTCCTTTTCGCAGAATACAATTAGTGATCATTGATGCCTTTATAGAAATCACTCATAACAGAAAAGTGAAATCAAAAATGGTCTTGAAAGATAGAGGCAAAA